>NW_028317651.1:6333910-6486343 GCF_055824585.1 Amblyomma mixtum | reverse complement strand
GAAACTCCAAAACTCTGAAACTCCAAAACTCCGAAACTCCGAAACTCCAAAACTCCAAAACTCCAAAACTCCAAAACTCCGAAACTCCAAAACTCCGAAACTCCGAAACTCCAAAACTCCGAAACTCCGAAACTCCGAAACTCCAAAACTCCGAAACTCCAAAACTCCAAAACTCCGAAACTCCAAAACTCCGAATCTCCAAAACTCCAAAACTCCAAAACTCCAAAACTCCGAAACTCCAAAACTCCAAAACTCCAAAACTCCAAAACTCCAAAACTCCGAAACTCCGAAACTCCGAAACTCCAAAACTCCAAAACTCCAAAACTCCGGAACTCCGAAACTCCTAAACTCCGAAACTCCAAAACTCCAAAACTCCGAAACTCCGAAACTCCAAAACTCCAAAACTCCGAAACTCCAAAACTCCGAAACTCCGAAACTCCAAAACTCCAAAACTCCAAAACTCCAAAACTCCAAAACTCCAAAACTCCGAAACTCCAAAACTCCAAAACTCCAAAACTCCAAAACTCCGAAACTCGGAAACTCGGAAACTCCGAAACTCCGAAACTCCAAAACTCCAAAACTCCAAAACTCCGAAACTCCGAAACTCCGAAACTCCAAAACTCCAAAACTCCGAAACTCCAAAACTCCAAAACTCCAAAACTCCAAAACTCTAAAACTCCAAAACTCCAAAACTCCAAAACTCCAAAACTGCAAAACTCCAAAATTCCAAAACTCTAAAACTCCAAAACTGCAAAACTCCAAAACTCCAAAACTCCAAAACTCCAAAACTCCAAAACTCCAAAACTCCGAAACTCCGAAACTCCAAAACTCCAAAACTCTGAAACTCCAAAACTCCGAAACTCCAAAACTCCGAAACTCCGAAACTCCAAAACTCCAAAACTCCAAAACTCCAAAACTCCGAAACTCCGAAACTCCAAAACTCCAAAACTCCGAAACTCCGAAACTCCGAAACTCCAAAACTCCGAAACTCCAAAACTCCGAAACTCCGAAACTCCAAAACTCCAAAACTCCAAAACTCCAAAACTCCAAAACTCCGAAACTCCGAAACTCCGAAACTCCGAAACTCCGAAACTCCAAAACTCCGAAACTCCAAAACTCCAAAACTCCAAAACTCCAATACTCCAAAACTCCAAAACTCCAAAACTCCGAAACTCTGAAACTCCGAAACTCCGAAACTCCAAAACTCTAAAACTCCAAAACTCCGAAAATCCGAAACTCCAAAACTACAAAACTCCACAACTCCAAAACTCCGAAACTCCAAAACTCCAAAACTCCAATACTCCAAAACTCCGAAACTCTGAAACTCCGAAACTCCGAAACTCTAAAACTCCAAAACTCCAAAACTCCGAAACTCCGAAACTCCAAAACTCCGAAACTCCGAAACTCCAAAACTACAAAACTCCAAAACTCCAAAACTCCGAAACTCCAAAACTCCAAAACTCCAATACTCCAAAACTCCGAAACTCCAAAACTCCAAAACTCCAAAACTCCAAACTCCAAAACTCCGATACTCCGAAACTCCAAAACTCCAAAACTCCGAAACTCCGAAACTCCAAAACTCCGAAACTCCAAAACTCCAAAACTCCAAAACTCCGAAACTCCAAAACTCCAAAGCTCCGAAACTCCGAAACTCCAAAACTCCGAAACTCCAAAACTCCAAAACTCCAAAACTCCGAAACTCCGAAACTCCAAAACTCCAAAACTCCGAAACTCCGAAACTCCAAAACTCTGAAACTCCAAAACTCCGAAACTCCAAAACTCCGAAACTCCGAAACTCCAAAACTCCAAAACTCCAAAACTCCGAAACTCCGAAACTCCAAAACTGCAAAACTCCGAAACTCCGAAACTCCGAAACTCCAAAACTCCAAAACTCCAAAACTCCGAAACTCCGAAACTCCAAAACTCCAAAACTCCGAAACTCCAAAACTCCAAAACTCCGAAACTCCGAAACTCCAAAACTCCGAAACTCCAAAACTCCAAAACTCCAAAACTCCGAAACTCCGAAACTCCAAAACTCCAAAACTCCGAAACTCCGAAACTCCAAAACTCCAAAACTCCAAAACTCCGAAACTCCGAAACTCTAAAACTCCAAAACTCCAAACTCCAAACTCCAAAACTCCGAAACTCGGAAACTCCAAAACTCCAAAACTCCGAAACTCCAAAACTCCAAAACTCCGAAACTCCGAAACTCGAAAACTCCAAAACTCCGAAACTCCAAAACTCCGAAACTCCGAAACTCCAAAACTGCAAAACTCCAAAACTCCGAAACTCCGAAACTCCAAAACTCCAAAACTCCGAAACTCCAAAACTCCAAAACTCCGAAACTCCGAAACTCCAAAACTCCAAAACTCCAAAACTCCGAAACTCCGAAACTCCAAAACTGCAAAACTCCGAAACTCCGAAACTCCGAAACTCCGAAACTCCAAAACTCCGAAACTCCAAAACTCCGAAACTCCGAAACTCCAAAACTCTGAAACTCCAAAACTCCAAAAACTCCAAAACTCCGAAACTCCGAAACTCCAAAACTCTGAAACTCCAAAACTCCGAAACTCCAAAACTCCGAAACTCCGAAACTCCAAAACTCCAAAACTCCAAAACTCCGAAACTCCGAAACTCCAAAACTGCAAAACTCCGAAACTCCGAAACTCCGAAACTCCAAAACTCCGAAACTCCAAAACTCCGAAACTCCGAAACTCCAAAACTCCAAAACTCTGAAACTCCAAAACTCCGAAACTCCAAAACTCCGAAACTCCGAAACTCCAAAACTCCAAAACTCCAAAACTCCGAAACTCCGAAACTCCAAAACTGCAAAACTCCGAAACTCCGAAACTCCAAAACTCTGAAACTCCAAAACTCCGAAACTCCGAAACTCCAAAACTCCAAAACTCCAAAGCTCCAAAACTCCGAAACTCCGAAACTCCGAAACTCCGAAACTCCAAAACTCCGAAACTCCGAAACTCCAAAACTCCGAAACTCCAAAACTCCAAAACTCCAAAACTCCAATACTCCAAAACTCCAAAACTCCAAAACTCCGAAACTCTGAAACTCCGAAACTCCGAAACTCCAAAACTCTAAAACTCCAAAACTCCGAAAATCCGAAACTCCAAAACTACAAAACTCCACAACTCCAAAACTCCGAAACTCCAAAACTCCAAAACTCCAATACTCCAAAACTCCGAAACTCTGAAACTCCGAAACTCCGAAACTCTAAAACTCCAAAACTCCAAAACTCCGAAACTCCGAAACTCCAAAACTCCAAAACTCCGAAACTCCGAAACTCCAAAACTCCAAAACTCCAAAACTCCGAAACTCCGAAACTCTAAAACTCCAAAACTCCAAACTCCAAACTCCAAAACTCCGAAACTCGGAAACTCCAAAACTCCAAAACTCCGAAACTCCAAAACTCCAAAACTCCGAAACTCCGAAACTCGAAAACTCCAAAACTCCGAAACTCCAAAACTCCGAAACTCCGAAACTCCAAAACTCCGAAACTACAAAACTCCAAAACTCCAAAACTCCGAAACTCCAAAACTCCAAAACTCCGAAACTCCGAAACTCCAAAACTCCGAAACTCCAAAACTCCAAAACTCCAAAACTCCAAAACTCCAAAACTCCGAAACTCCGAAACTCCAAAACTCCAAAACTCCAAAACTCCAAAACTCCGAAACTCCGAAACTCTAAAACTCCAAAACTCCGAAACTCCAAAACTCCGAAACTCCGAAACTCCGAAACTCCGAAACTCCAAAACTCCGAAACTCCAAAACTCCGAAACTCCAAAACTCCGAAACTCCAAAACTCTAAAACTCCAAAACTCCAAAACTCCAAAACTGCAAAACTCCAAAATTCCAAAACTCCGAAACTCCGAAACTCCAAAACTCCAACACTCCGAAACTCCGAAACTTCGAAACTCCAAAACTCCAAAACTCCGAAACTCCGAAACTCCGAAACTCCGAAACTCCAAAACTCCAAAACTCCAAAACTCCGAAACTCCAAAATTCCAAAACTCCAAAACTCCAAAACTCCAAAACTCCAAAACTCCAAAACTCCGAAATTCCAAAACTCCGAAACTCCAAAACTCCAAAACTCCAAAACTCCGAAACTCCAAAATTCCAAAACTCCAAAACTCCAAAACTCCAAAACTCCGAAACTCCAAAACTCCGAAACTCCAAAACTCCAAAACTCCAAAACTCCAAAACTCCAAAACTCCGAAACTCCGAAACTCCAAAACTCCAAAACTCCGAAACTCCAAAACTCCAAAACTCCGAAACTCCGAAACTCCAAAACTCCAAAACTCCGAAACTCCAAAACTCCAAAACTCCAAAACTGCAAAACTCCGAAACTCCAAAACTCCAAAACTCCAAAACTCCAAAACTCCGAAACTCCGAAACTCCAAAACTCCAAAACTCCGAAACTCCAAAACTCCAAAACTCCAAAACTCCAAAACTGCAAAACTCCAAAACTCCAAAACTCCGAAACTCCAAAACTCCAAAACTCCGAAACTCCGAAACTCCAAAACTCCAAAACTCCGAAACTCCAAAACTCCAAAACTCCAAAACTCCAAAACTCCAAAACTCCGAAACTCCGAAACTCCAAAACTCCGAAACTCCAAAACTCCAAAACTCCAAAACTGCAAAACTCCAAAACTCCGAAACTCCGAAACTCCAAAACTCCGAAACTCCGAAACTCCAAAACTCCAAAACTCCAAAACTCCGAAAATCCAAAACTCCGAAACTCCGAAACTCCAAAACTCCAAAACTCCAAAACTCCGAAACTCCAAAACTCCAAAAACTCCAAAACTCCGAAACTCCGAAACTCCAAAACTCTGAAACTCCAAAACTCCGAAACTCCAAAACTCCGAAACTCCGAAACTCCAAAACTCCAAAACTCCAAAACTGCAGAACTCCAAGACTCCAAAACTCCGAAACTCCAAAACTCCAAAACTCCGAAACTCCGAAACTCCAAAACTCCAAAACTCCGAAACTCCAAAACTCCAAAACTCCAAAACTCCAAAACTCCGAAACTCCGAAACTCCAAAACTCCAAAACTCCGAAACTCCAAAACTCCAAAACTCCAAAACTGCAAAACTCCAAAACTCCGAAACTCCGAAACTCCAAAACTCCGAAACTCCGAAACTCCAAAACTCCAAAACTCCAAAACTCCGAAACTCCAAAACTCCGAAACTCCGAAACTCCAAAACTCCAAAACTCCAAAACTCCGAAACTCCAAAACTCCAAAAACTCCAAAACTCCGAAACTCCGAAACTCCAAAACTCTGAAACTCCAAAACTCCGAAACTCCAAAACTCCGAAACTCCGAAACTCCAAAACTCCAAAACTCCAAAACTCCGAAACTCCGAAACTCCAAAACTGCAAAACTCCGAAACTCCGAAACTCCGAAACTCCAAAACTCCGAAACTCCAAAACTCCGAAACTCCGAAACTCCAAAACTCCAAAACTCTGAAACTCCAAAACTCCGAAACTCCAAAACTCCGAAACTCCGAAACTCCAAAACTCCAAAACTCCAAAACTCCGAAACTCCGAAACTCCAAAACTGCAAAACTCCGAAACTCCGAAACTCCGAAACTCCAAAACTCTGAAACTCCAAAACTCCGAAACTCCGAAACTCCAAAACTCCAAAACTCCAAAACTCCAAAACTCCGAAACTCCAAAACTCCGAAACTCCGAAACTCCAAAACTCCGAAACTCCGAAACTCCGAAACTCCAAAACTCCGAAACTCCAAAACTCCAAAACTCCGAAACTCCAAAACTCCGAATCTCCAAAACTCCAAAACTCCAAAACTCCAAAACTCCGAAACTCCAAAACTCCAAAACTCCAAAACTCCAAAACTCCAAAACTCCGAAACTCCGAAACTCCGAAACTCCAAAACTCCAAAACTCCAAAACTCCGGAACTCCGAAACTCCGAAACTCCGAAACTCCAAAACTCCAAAACTCCGAAACTCCGAAACTCCAAAACTCCAAAACTCCGAAACTCCAAAACTCCGAAACTCCGAAACTCCAAAACTCCAAAACTCCAAAACTCCAAAACTCCAAAACTCCAAAACTCCGAAACTCCAAAACTCCAAAACTCCAAAACTCCAAAACTCCGAAACTCGGAAACTCGGAAACTCCGAAACTCCGAAACTCCAAAACTCCAAAACTCCAAAACTCCGAAACTCCGAAACTCCGAAACTCCAAAACTCCAAAACTCCGAAACTCCAAAACTCCAAAACTCCAAAACTCCAAAACTCTAAAACTCCAAAACTCCAAAACTCCAAAACTCCAAAACTGCAAAACTCCAAAATTCCAAAACTCTAAAACTCCAAAACTGCAAAACTCCAAAACTCCAAAACTCCAAAACTCCAAAACTCCAAAACTCCAAAACTCCAAAACTCCGAAACTCCGAAACTCCAAAACTCCAAAACTCTGAAACTCCAAAACTCCGAAACTCCAAAACTCCGAAACTCCGAAACTCCAAAACTCCAAAACTCCAAAACTCCAAAACTCCGAAACTCCGAAACTCCAAAACTCCAAAACTCCGAAACTCCGAAACTCCGAAACTCCAAAACTCCGAAACTCCAAAACTCCGAAACTCCGAAACTCCAAAACTCCAAAACTCCAAAACTCCAAAACTCCAAAACTCCGAAACTCCGAAACTCCGAAACTCCGAAACTCCGAAACTCCAAAACTCCGAAACTCCAAAACTCCAAAACTCCAAAACTCCAATACTCCAAAACTCCAAAACTCCAAAACTCCGAAACTCTGAAACTCCGAAACTCCGAAACTCCAAAACTCTAAAACTCCAAAACTCCGAAAATCCGAAACTCCAAAACTACAAAACTCCACAACTCCAAAACTCCGAAACTCCAAAACTCCAAAACTCCAATACTCCAAAACTCCGAAACTCTGAAACTCCGAAACTCCGAAACTCTAAAACTCCAAAACTCCAAAACTCCGAAACTCCGAAACTCCAAAACTCCGAAACTCCGAAACTCCAAAACTACAAAACTCCAAAACTCCAAAACTCCGAAACTCCAAAACTCCAAAACTCCAATACTCCAAAACTCCGAAACTCCAAAACTCCAAAACTCCAAAACTCCAAACTCCAAAACTCCGATACTCCGAAACTCCAAAACTCCAAAACTCCGAAACTCCGAAACTCCAAAACTCCGAAACTCCAAAACTCCAAAACTCCAAAACTCCGAAACTCCAAAACTCCAAAGCTCCGAAACTCCGAAACTCCAAAACTCCGAAACTCCAAAACTCCAAAACTCCAAAACTCCGAAACTCCGAAACTCCAAAACTCCAAAACTCCGAAACTCCGAAACTCCAAAACTCTGAAACTCCAAAACTCCGAAACTCCAAAACTCCGAAACTCCGAAACTCCAAAACTCCAAAACTCCAAAACTCCGAAACTCCGAAACTCCAAAACTGCAAAACTCCGAAACTCCGAAACTCCGAAACTCCAAAACTCCAAAACTCCAAAACTCCGAAACTCCGAAACTCCAAAACTCCAAAACTCCAAAACTCCAAAACTCCGAAACTCCAAAACTCCAAAACTCCGAAACTCCGAAACTCCAAAACTCCGAAACTCCAAAACTCCAAAACTCCAAAACTCCGAAACTCCGAAACTCCAAAACTCCAAAACTCCGAAACTCCGAAACTCCAAAACTCCAAAACTCCAAAACTCCGAAACTCCGAAACTCTAAAACTCCAAAACTCCAAACTCCAAACTCCAAAACTCCGAAACTCGGAAACTCCAAAACTCCAAAACTCCGAAACTCCAAAACTCCAAAACTCCGAAACTCCGAAACTCGAAAACTCCAAAACTCCGAAACTCCAAAACTCCGAAACTCCGAAACTCCAAAACTGCAAAACTCCAAAACTCCGAAACTCCGAAACTCCAAAACTCCAAAACTCCGAAACTCCAAAACTCCAAAACTCCGAAACTCCGAAACTCCAAAACTCCAAAACTCCAAAACTCCGAAACTCCGAAACTCCAAAACTGCAAAACTCCGAAACTCCGAAACTCCGAAACTCCGAAACTCCAAAACTCCGAAACTCCAAAACTCCGAAACTCCGAAACTCCAAAACTCTGAAACTCCAAAACTCCAAAAACTCCAAAACTCCGAAACTCCGAAACTCCAAAACTCTGAAACTCCAAAACTCCGAAACTCCAAAACTCCGAAACTCCGAAACTCCAAAACTCCAAAACTCCAAAACTCCGAAACTCCGAAACTCCAAAACTGCAAAACTCCGAAACTCCGAAACTCCGAAACTCCAAAACTCCGAAACTCCAAAACTCCGAAACTCCGAAACTCCAAAACTCCAAAACTCTGAAACTCCAAAACTCCGAAACTCCAAAACTCCGAAACTCCGAAACTCCAAAACTCCAAAACTCCAAAACTCCGAAACTCCGAAACTCCAAAACTGCAAAACTCCGAAACTCCGAAACTCCAAAACTCTGAAACTCCAAAACTCCGAAACTCCGAAACTCCAAAACTCCAAAACTCCAAAGCTCCAAAACTCCGAAACTCCGAAACTCCGAAACTCCGAAACTCCAAAACTCCGAAACTCCGAAACTCCAAAACTCCGAAACTCCAAAACTCCAAAACTCCAAAACTCCAATACTCCAAAACTCCAAAACTCCAAAACTCCGAAACTCTGAAACTCCGAAACTCCGAAACTCCAAAACTCTAAAACTCCAAAACTCCGAAAATCCGAAACTCCAAAACTACAAAACTCCACAACTCCAAAACTCCGAAACTCCAAAACTCCAAAACTCCAATACTCCAAAACTCCGAAACTCTGAAACTCCGAAACTCCGAAACTCTAAAACTCCAAAACTCCAAAACTCCGAAACTCCGAAACTCCAAAACTCCAAAACTCCGAAACTCCGAAACTCCAAAACTCCAAAACTCCAAAACTCCGAAACTCCGAAACTCCGAAACTCTAAAACTCCAAAACTCCAAACTCCAAACTCCAAAACTCCGAAACTCGGAAACTCCAAAACTCCAAAACTCCGAAACTCCAAAACTCCAAAACTCCGAAACTCCGAAACTCGAAAACTCCAAAACTCCGAAACTCCAAAACTCCGAAACTCCGAAACTCCAAAACTCCGAAACTACAAAACTCCAAAACTCCAAAACTCCGAAACTCCAAAACTCCAAAACTCCGAAACTCCGAAACTCCAAAACTCCGAAACTCCAAAACTCCAAAACTCCAAAACTCCAAAACTCCGAAACTCCGAAACTCCAAAACTCCAAAACTCCAAAACTCCAAAACTCCGAAACTCCGAAACTCTAAAACTCCAAAACTCCGAAACTCCAAAACTCCGAAACTCCGAAACTCCGAAACTCCGAAACTCCAAAACTCCGAAACTCCAAAACTCCGAAACTCCAAAACTCCGAAACTCCAAAACTCTAAAACTCCAAAACTCCAAAACTCCAAAACTGCAAAACTCCAAAATTCCAAAACTCCGAAACTCCGAAACTCCAAAACTCCAACACTCCGAAACTCCGAAACTTCGAAACTCCAAAACTCCGAAACTCCGAAACTCCAAAACTGCAAAACTCCAAAACTCCGAAACTCCGAAACTCCGAAACTCCAAAACTCCAAAACTCCAAAACTCCAAAACTCCGAAACTCCGAAACTCCGAAACTCCAAAACTCCAAAACTCCAAAACTCCGAAACTCCGAAACTCCGAAACTCCAAAACTCCAAAACTCCGAAACTCCGAAACTCCAAAACTCCAAAACTCCGAAACTCCGAAACTCCGAAACTCCGAAACTCCGAAACTCCAAAACTCCAAAACTCCAAAACTCCGAAACTCCAAAATTCCAAAACTCCAAAACTCCAAAACTCCAAAACTCCAAAACTCCAAAACTCCGAAATTCCAAAACTCCGAAACTCCAAAACTCCAAAACTCCAAAACTCCGAAACTCCAAAATTCCAAAACTCCAAAACTCCAAAACTCCAAAACTCCGAAACTCCAAAACTCCGAAACTCCAAAACTCCAAAACTCCAAAACTCCAAAACTCCAAAACTCCGAAACTCCGAAACTCCAAAACTCCAAAACTCCGAAACTCCAAAACTCCAAAACTCCGAAACTCCGAAACTCCAAAACTCCAAAACTCCGAAACTCCAAAACTCCAAAACTCCAAAACTGCAAAACTCCAAAACTGCAAAACTCCGAAACTCCAAAACTCCAAAACTCCAAAACTCCAAAACTCCGAAACTCCGAAACTCCAAAACTCCAAAACTCCGAAACTCCAAAATTCCAAAACTCCAAAACTCCAAAACTGCAAAACTCCAAAACTCCAAAACTCCGAAACTCCAAAACTCCAAAACTCCGAAACTCCGAAACTCCAAAACTCCAAAACTCCGAAACTCCAAAACTCCAAAACTCCAAAACTCCAAAACTCCAAAACTCCGAAACTCCGAAACTCCAAAACTCCGAAACTCCAAAACTCCAAAACTCCAAAACTGCAAAACTCCAAAACTCCGAAACTCCGAAACTCCAAAACTCCGAAACTCCGAAACTCCAAAACTCCAAAACTCCAAAACTCCGAAAATCCAAAACTCCGAAACTCCGAAACTCCAAAACTCCAAAACTCCAAAACTCCGAAACTCCAAAACTCCAAAAACTCCAAAACTCCGAAACTCCGAAACTCCAAAACTCTGAAACTCCAAAACTCCGAAACTCCAAAACTCCGAAACTCCGAAACTCCAAAACTCCAAAACTCCAAAACTGCAGAACTCCAAAACTCCAAAACTCCGAAACTCCAAAACTCCAAAACTCCGAAACTCCGAAACTCCAAAACTCCAAAACTCCGAAACTCCAAAACTCCAAAACTCCAAAACTCCAAAACTCCGAAACTCCGAAACTCCAAAACTCCAAAACTCCGAAACTCCAAAACTCCAAAACTCCAAAACTGCAAAACTCCAAAACTCCGAAACTCCGAAACTCCAAAACTCCGAAACTCCGAAACTCCAAAACTCCAAAACTCCAAAACTCCGAAACTCCAAAACTCCGAAACTCCGAAACTCCAAAACTCCAAAACTCCAAAACTCCGAAACTCCAAAACTCCAAAAACTCCAAAACTCCGAAACTCCGAAACTCCAAAACTCTGAAACTCCAAAACTCCGAAACTCCAAAACTCCGAAACTCCGAAACTCCAAAACTCCAAAACTCCAAAACTCCGAAACTCCGAAACTCCAAAACTGCAAAACTCCGAAACTCCGAAACTCCGAAACTCCAAAACTCCGATACTCCAAAACTCCGAAACTCCGAAACTCCAAAACTCCAAAACTCTGAAACTCCAAAACTCCGAAACTCCAAAACTCCGAAACTCCGAAACTCCAAAACTCCAAAACTCCAAAACTCCGAAACTCCGAAACTCCAAAACTGCAAAACTCCGAAACTCCGAAACTCCGAAACTCCAAAACTCTGAAACTCCAAAACTCCGAAACTCCGAAACTCCAAAACTCCAAAACTCCAAAACTCCAAAACTCCGAAACTCCAAAACTCCGAAACTCCGAAACTCCAAAACTCCGAAACTCCGAAACTCCGAAACTCCAAAACTCCGAAACTCCAAAACTCCAAAACTCC
Organism: Amblyomma mixtum; assembly: GCF_055824585.1. Taxonomy (NCBI): domain Eukaryota; kingdom Metazoa; phylum Arthropoda; class Arachnida; order Ixodida; family Ixodidae; genus Amblyomma; species Amblyomma mixtum. The sequence continues at coordinate 6,474,715 of NW_028317651.1, read as the reverse complement.
GAAACTCCAAAACTCCGAATCTCCAAAACTCCAAAACTCCAAAACTCCAAAACTCCGAAACTCCAAAACTCCAAAACTCCAAAACTCCAAAACTCCAAAACTCCGAAACTCCGAAACTCCGAAACTCCAAAACTCCAAAACTCCAAAACTCCGGAACTCCGAAACTCCTAAACTCCGAAACTCCAAAACTCCAAAACTCCGAAACTCCGAAACTCCAAAACTCCAAAACTCCGAAACTCCAAAACTCCGAAACTCCGAAACTCCAAAACTCCAAAACTCCAAAACTCCAAAACTCCAAAACTCCAAAACTCCGAAACTCCAAAACTCCAAAACTCCAAAACTGCAGAACTCCAAAACTCCAAAACTCCGAAACTCCAAAACTCCAAAACTCCGAAACTCCGAAACTCCAAAACTCCAAAACTCCGAAACTCCAAAACTCCAAAACTCCAAAACTCCAAAACTCCGAAACTCCGAAACTCCAAAACTCCAAAACTCCGAAACTCCAAAACTCCAAAACTCCAAAACTGCAAAACTCCAAAACTCCGAAACTCCGAAACTCCAAAACTCCGAAACTCCGAAACTCCAAAACTCCAAAACTCCAAAACTCCGAAACTCCAAAACTCCGAAACTCCGAAACTCCAAAACTCCAAAACTCCAAAACTCCGAAACTCCAAAACTCCAAAAACTCCAAAACTCCGAAACTCCGAAACTCCAAAACTCTGAAACTCCAAAACTCCGAAACTCCAAAACTCCGAAACTCCGAAACTCCAAAACTCCAAAACTCCAAAACTCCGAAACTCCGAAACTCCAAAACTGCAAAACTCCGAAACTCCGAAACTCCGAAACTCCAAAACTCCGAAACTCCAAAACTCCGAAACTCCGAAACTCCAAAACTCCAAAACTCTGAAACTCCAAAACTCCGAAACTCCAAAACTCCGAAACTCCGAAACTCCAAAACTCCAAAACTCCAAAACTCCGAAACTCCGAAACTCCAAAACTGCAAAACTCCGAAACTCCGAAACTCCGAAACTCCAAAACTCTGAAACTCCAAAACTCCGAAACTCCGAAACTCCAAAACTCCAAAACTCCAAAACTCCAAAACTCCGAAACTCCAAAACTCCGAAACTCCGAAACTCCAAAACTCCGAAACTCCGAAACTCCGAAACTCCAAAACTCCGAAACTCCAAAACTCCAAAACTCCGAAACTCCAAAACTCCGAATCTCCAAAACTCCAAAACTCCAAAACTCCAAAACTCCGAAACTCCAAAACTCCAAAACTCCAAAACTCCAAAACTCCAAAACTCCGAAACTCCGAAACTCCGAAACTCCAAAACTCCAAAACTCCAAAACTCCGGAACTCCGAAACTCCTAAACTCCGAAACTCCAAAACTCCAAAACTCCGAAACTCCGAAACTCCAAAACTCCAAAACTCCGAAACTCCAAAACTCCGAAACTCCGAAACTCCAAAACTCCAAAACTCCAAAACTCCAAAACTCCAAAACTCCAAAACTCCGAAACTCCAAAACTCCAAAACTCCAAAACTCCAAAACTCCGAAACTCGGAAACTCGGAAACTCCGAAACTCCGAAACTCCAAAACTCCAAAACTCCAAAACTCCGAAACTCCGAAACTCCGAAACTCCAAAACTCCAAAACTCCGAAACTCCAAAACTCCAAAACTCCAAAACTCCAAAACTCTAAAACTCCAAAACTCCAAAACTCCAAAACTCCAAAACTGCAAAACTCCAAAATTCCAAAACTCTAAAACTCCAAAACTGCAAAACTCCAAAACTCCAAAACTCCAAAACTCCAAAACTCCAAAACTCCAAAACTCCGAAACTCCGAAACTCCAAAACTCCAAAACTCTGAAACTCCAAAACTCCGAAACTCCAAAACTCCGAAACTCCGAAACTCCAAAACTCCAAAACTCCAAAACTCCAAAACTCCGAAACTCCGAAACTCCAAAACTCCAAAACTCCGAAACTCCGAAACTCCGAAACTCCAAAACTCCGAAACTCCAAAACTCCGAAACTCCGAAACTCCAAAACTCCAAAACTCCAAAACTCCAAAACTCCAAAACTCCGAAACTCCGAAACTCCGAAACTCCGAAACTCCGAAACTCCAAAACTCCGAAACTCCAAAACTCCAAAACTCCAAAACTCCAATACTCCAAAACTCCAAAACTCCAAAACTCCGAAACTCTGAAACTCCGAAACTCCGAAACTCCAAAACTCTAAAACTCCAAAACTCCGAAAATCCGAAACTCCAAAACTACAAAACTCCACAACTCCAAAACTCCGAAACTCCAAAACTCCAAAACTCCAATACTCCAAAACTCCGAAACTCTGAAACTCCGAAACTCCGAAACTCTAAAACTCCAAAACTCCAAAACTCCGAAACTCCGAAACTCCAAAACTCCGAAACTCCGAAACTCCAAAACTACAAAACTCCAAAACTCCAAAACTCCGAAACTCCAAAACTCCAAAACTCCAATACTCCAAAACTCCGAAACTCCAAAACTCCAAAACTCCAAAACTCCAAACTCCAAAGCTCCGATACTCCGAAACTCCAAAACTCCAAAACTCCGAAACTCCGAAACTCCAAAACTCCGAAACTCCAAAACTCCAAAACTCCAAAACTCCGAAACTCCAAAACTCCAAAGCTCCGAAACTCCGAAACTCCAAAACTCCGAAACTCCAAAACTCCAAAACTCCAAAACTCCGAAACTCCGAAACTCCAAAACTCCAAAACTCCGAAACTCCGAAACTCCAAAACTCTGAAACTCCAAAACTCCGAAACTCCAAAACTCCGAAACTCCGAAACTCCAAAACTCCAAAACTCCAAAACTCCGAAACTCCGAAACTCCAAAACTGCAAAACTCCGAAACTCCGAAACTCCGAAACTCCAAAACTCCAAAACTCCAAAACTCCGAAACTCCGAAACTCCAAAACTCCAAAACTCCAAAACTCCAAAACTCCGAAACTCCAAAACTCCAAAACTCCGAAACTCCGAAACTCCAAAACTCCGAAACTCCAAAACTCCAAAACTCCAAAACTCCGAAACTCCGAAACTCCAAAACTCCAAAACTCCGAAACTCCGAAACTCCAAAACTCCAAAACTCCAAAACTCCGAAACTCCGAAACTCTAAAACTCCAAAACTCCAAACTCCAAACTCCAAAACTCCGAAACTCGGAAACTCCAAAACTCCAAAACTCCGAAACTCCAAAACTCCAAAACTCCGAAACTCCGAAACTCGAAAACTCCAAAACTCCGAAACTCCAAAACTCCGAAACTCCGAAACTCCAAAACTGCAAAACTCCAAAACTCCGAAACTCCGAAACTCCAAAACTCCAAAACTCCGAAACTCCAAAACTCCAAAACTCCGAAACTCCGAAACTCCAAAACTCCAAAACTCCAAAACTCCGAAACTCCGAAACTCCAAAACTGCAAAACTCCGAAACTCCGAAACTCCGAAACTCCGAAACTCCAAAACTCCGAAACTCCAAAACTCCGAAACTCCGAAACTCCAAAACTCTGAAACTCCAAAACTCCAAAAACTCCAAAACTCCGAAACTCCGAAACTCCAAAACTCTGAAACTCCAAAACTCCGAAACTCCAAAACTCCGAAACTCCGAAACTCCAAAACTCCAAAACTCCAAAACTCCGAAACTCCGAAACTCCAAAACTGCAAAACTCCGAAACTCCGAAACTCCGAAACTCCAAAACTCCGAAACTCCAAAACTCCGAAACTCCGAAACTCCAAAACTCCAAAACTCTGAAACTCCAAAACTCCGAAACTCCAAAACTCCGAAACTCCGAAACTCCAAAACTCCAAAACTCCAAAACTCCGAAACTCCGAAACTCCAAAACTGCAAAACTCCGAAACTCCGAAACTCCAAAACTCTGAAACTCCAAAACTCCGAAACTCCGAAACTCCAAAACTCCAAAACTCCAAAACTCCAAAACTCCGAAACTCCGAAACTCCGAAACTCCGAAACTCCAAAACTCCGAAACTCCGAAACTCCAAAACTCCGAAACTCCAAAACTCCAAAACTCCAAAACTCCAATACTCCAAAACTCCAAAACTCCAAAACTCCGAAACTCTGAAACTCCGAAACTCCGAAACTCCAAAACTCTAAAACTCCAAAACTCCGAAAATCCGAAACTCCAAAACTACAAAACTCCACAACTCCAAAACTCCGAAACTCCAAAACTCCAAAACTCCAATACTCCAAAACTCCGAAACTCTGAAACTCCGAAACTCCGAAACTCTAAAACTCCAAAACTCCAAAACTCCGAAACTCCGAAACTCCAAAACTCCAAAACTCCGAAACTCCGAAACTCCAAAACTCCAAAACTCCAAAACTCCGAAACTCCGAAACTCTAAAACTCCAAAACTCCAAACTCCAAACTCCAAAACTCCGAAACTCGGAAACTCCAAAACTCCAAAACTCCGAAACTCCAAAACTCCAAAACTCCGAAACTCCGAAACTCGAAAACTCCAAAACTCCGAAACTCCAAAACTCCGAAACTCCGAAACTCCAAAACTGCAAAACTCCAATACTCCGAAACTCCGAAACTCCAAAACTCCAAAACTCCGAAACCCCAAAACTCCAAAACTCCGAAACTCCGAAACTCCAAAACTCCAAAACTCCAAAACTCCGAAACTCCGAAACTCCAAAACTGCAAAACTCCGAAACTCCGAAACTCCGAAACTCCGAAACTCCAAAACTCCGAAACTCCAAAACTCCGAAACTCCGAAACTCCAAAACTCTGAAACTCCAAAACTCCAAAAACTCCAAAACTCCGAAACTCCGAAACTCCAAAACTCTGAAACTCCAAAACTCCGAAACTCCAAAACTCCGAAACTCCGAAACTCCAAAACTCCAAAACTCCAAAACTCCGAAACTCCGAAACTCCAAAACTGCAAAACTCCGAAACTCCGAAACTCCGAAACTCCAAAACTCCGAAACTCCAAAACTCCGAAACTCCGAAACTCCAAAACTCCAAAACTCTGAAACTCCAAAACTCCGAAACTCCAAAACTCCGAAACTCCGAAACTCCAAAACTCCAAAACTCCAAAACTCCGAAACTCCGAAACTCCAAAACTGCAAAACTCCGAAACTCCGAAACTCCGAAACTCCAAAACTCTGAAACTCCAAAACTCCGAAACTCCGAAACTCCAAAACTCCAAAACTCCAAAACTCCAAAACTCCGAAACTCCGAAACTCCGAAACTCCGAAACTCCAAAACTCCGAAACTCCGAAACTCCAAAACTCCGAAACTCCAAAACTCCAAAACTCCAAAACTCCAATACTCCAAAACTCCAAAACTCCAAAACTCCGAAACTCTGAAACTCCGAAACTCCGAAACTCCAAAACTCTAAAACTCCAAAACTCCGAAAATCCGAAACTCCAAAACTACAAAACTCCACAACTCCAAAACTCCGAAACTCCAAAACTCCAAAACTCCAATACTCCAAAACTCCGAAACTCTGAAACTCCGAAACTCCGAAACTCTAAAACTCCAAAACTCCAAAACTCCGAAACTCCGAAACTCCAAAACTACAACACTCCAAAACTCCGAAACTCCAAAACTCCAAAACTCCAATACTCCAAAACTCCGAAACTCCAAAACTCCAAAACTCCAAAGCTCCAAAACTCCAAAACTCCAAAACTGCAAAACTCCGATACTCCGAAACTCCAAAACTCCAAAACTCCGAAACTCCGAAACTCCGAAACTCCAAAACTCCGAAACTCCAAAACTCCAAAACTCCAAAACTCCGAAACTCCAAAACTCCAAAACTCCGAAACTCCGAAACTCCAAAACTCCGAAACTCCAAAACTCCAAAACTCCGAAACTCCGAAACTCCAAAACTCCAAAACTCCGAAACTCCGAAACTCCAAAACTCCAAAACTCCAAAACTCCGAAACTCCGAAACTCTAAAACTCCAAAACTCCAAACTCCAAACTCCAAAACTCCGAAACTCGGAAACTCCAAAACTCCAAAACTCCGAAACTCCAAAACTCCAAAACTCCGAAACTCCGAAACTCGAAAACTCCAAAACTCCGAAACTCCAAAACTCCGAAACTCCGAAACTCCAAAACTGCAAAACTCCAAAACTCCGAAACTCCGAAACTCCAAAACTCCAAAACTCCGAAACTCCAAAACTCCAAAACTCCGAAACTCCGAAACTCCAAAACTCCAAAACTCCAAAACTCCGAAACTCCGAAACTCCAAAACTGCAAAACTCCGAAACTCCGAAACTCCGAAACTCCGAAACTCCAAAACTCCGAAACTCCAAAACTCCGAAACTCCGAAACTCCAAAACTCCAAAACTCCAAAACTCCGAAACTCCAAAACTCCAAAACTCCCAAACTCCGAAACTCCAAAACTCCAAAACTCCAAAACTCCAAAACTCCGAAACTCCAAAACTCCAAAACTCCAAAACTCCAAAACTCCAAAACTCCGAAACTCCGAAACTCCAAAACTCCGAAACTCCGAAACTCCGAAACTCCAAAACTCCGAAACTCCAAAACTCCAAAACTCCGAAACTCTAAAACTGCGAAACTCCAAAACTCCAAAACTCCGAAACTCCAAAACTCCGAATCTCCAAAACTCCAAAACTCCAAAACTCCAAAACTCCGAAACTCCAAAACTCCAAAACTCCAAAACTCCAAAACTCCAAAACTCCGAAACTCCGAAACTCCGAAACTCCAAAACTCCAAAACTCCAAAACTCCGGAACTCCGAAACTCCTAAACTCCGAAACTCCAAAACTCCAAAACTCCGAAACTCCGAAACTCCAAAACTCCAAAACTCCGAAACTCCAAAACTCCGAAACTCCGAAACTCCAAAACTCCAAAACTCCAAAACTCCAAAACTCCAAAACTCCAAAACTCCGAAACTCCAAAACTCCAAAACTCCAAAACTCCAAAACTCCGAAACTCGGAAACTCGGAAACTCCGAAACTCCGAAACTCCAAAACTCCAAAACTCCAAAACTCCGAAACTCCAAAACTCCAAAACTCCGAAACTCCGAAACTCCAAAACTCCAAAACTCCGAAACTCCAAAACTCCAAAACTCCAAAACTCCAAAACTCTAAAACTCCAAAACTCCAAAACTCCAAAACTCCAAAACTGCAAAACTCCAAAATTCCAAAACTCTAAAACTCCAAAACTGCAAAACTCCAAAACTCCAAAACTCCAAAACTCCAAAACTCCAAAACTCCAAAACTCCAAAACTCCGAAACTCCGAAACTCCAAAACTCCAAAACTCTGAAACTCCAAAAGTCCGAAACTCCAAAACTCCGAAACTCCGAAACTCCAAAACTCCAAAACTCCAAAACTCCAAAACTCCGAAACTCCGAAACTCCAAAACTGCAAAACTCCGAAACTCCGAAACTCCGAAACTCCAAAACTCCGAAACTCCAAAACTCCGAAACTCCGAAACTCCAAAACTCCAAAACTCCAAAACTCCAAAACTCCAAAACTCCGAAACTCCGAAACTCCGAAACTCCGAAACTCCAAAACTCCGAAACTCCAAAACTCCGAAAATCCGAAACTCCAAAACTACAAAACTCCACAACTCCAAAACTCCGAAACTCCAAAACTCCAAAACTCCAATACTCCAAAACTCCGAAACTCTGAAACTCCGAAACTCCGAAACTCTAAAACTCCAAAACTCCAAAACTCCGAAACTCCGAAACTCCAAAACTCCGAAACTCCAAAACTACAAAACTCCAAAACTCCAAAACTCCGAAACTCCAAAACTCCAAAACTCCAATACTCCAAAACTCCGAAACTCCAAAACTCCAAAACTCCAAAACTCCAAAACTCCAAACTCCAAAACTCCGATACTCCGAAACTCCAAAACTCCAAAACTCCGAAACTCCGAAACTCCAAAACTCCGAAACTCCAAAACTCCAAAACTCCAAAACTCCGAAACTCCAAAACTCCAAAACTCCGAAACTCCAAAACTCCGAAACTCCGAAACTCCGAAACTCCAAAACTCCAAAACTCCGAAACTCCAAAACTCCAAAACTCCAAAACTCCAAAACTCCGAAACTCCGAAACTCCAAAACTCCAAAACTCCGAAACTCCAAAACTCCAAAACTCCAAAACTGCAAAACTCCAAAACTCCGAAACTCCGAAACTCCAAAACTCCGAAACTCCGAAACTCCAAAACTCCAAAACTCCAAAACTCCGAAACTCCAAAACTCCGAAACTCCGAAACTCCAAAACTCCAAAACTCCAAAACTCCGAAACTCCAAAACTCCAAAAACTCCAAAACTCCGAAACTCCGAAACTCCAAAACTCCGAAACTCCAAAACTCTGAAACTCCAAAACTCCGAAACTCCGAAACTCCAAAACTCCAAAACTCCAAAACTCCAAAACTCCGAAACTCCAAAACTCCGAAACTCCGAAACTCCAAAACTCCAAAAACTCCAAAACTCCGAAACTCCGAAACTCCAAAACTCCGAAACTCCAAAACTCTGAAACTCCAAAACTCCGAAACTCCGAAACTCCAAAACTCCAAAACTCCAAAACTCCAAAACTCCGAAACTCCAAAACTCCGAAACTCCGAAACTCCAAAACTCCGAAACTCCGAAACTCCGAAACTCCAAAACTCCGAAACTCCAAAACTCCAAAACTCCGAAACTCCAAAACTCCGAATCTCCAAAACTCCAAAACTCCAAAACTCCAAAACTCCGAAACTCCAAAACTCCAAAACTCCAAAACTCCAAAACTCCAAAACTCCAAAACTCCGAAACTCCGAAACTCCGAAACTCCAAAACTCCAAAACTCCAAAACTCCGGAACTCCGAAACTCCTAAACTCCGAAACTCCAAAACTCCAAAACTCCGAAACTCCGAAACTCCAAAACTCCAAAACTCCGAAACTCCAAAACTCCAAAACTCCAAAACTCCAAAACTCCGAAACTCTGAAACTCCGAAACTCCGAAACTCCAAAACTCTAAAACTCCAAAACTCCGAAAATCCGAAACTCCAAAACTACAAAACTCCACAACTCCAAAACTCCGAAACTCCAAAACTCCAAAACTCCAATACTCCAAAACTCCGAAACTCTGAAACTCCGAAACTCCGAAACTCTAAAACTCCAAAACTCCAAAACTCCGAAACTCCGAAACTCCAAAACTACAACACTCCAAAACTCCGAAACTCCAAAACTCCAAAACTCCAATACTCCGAAACTCCGAAACTCCAAAACTACAACACTCCAAAACTCCGAAACTCCAAAACTCCAAAACTCCAATACTCCAAAACTCCGAAACTCCAAAACTCCAAAACTCCAAAGCTCCAAAACTCCAAAACTCCAAAACTCCAAAACTCCGATACTCCGAAACTCCAAAACTCCAAAACTCCGAAACTCCGAAACTCCAAAACTCCGAAACTCCAAAACTCCAAAACTCCAAAACTCCGAAACTCCAAAACTCCAAAACTCCGAAACTCCGAAACTCCAAAACTCCGAAACTCCAAAACTCCAAAACTCCGAAACTCCGAAACTCCAAAACTCCAAAACTCCGAAACTCCGAAACTCCAAAACTCCAAAACTCCAAAACTCCGAAACTCCGAAACTCTAAAACTCCAAAACTCCAAACTCCAAACTCCAAAACTCCGAAACTCGGAAACTCCAAAACTCCAAAACTCCGAAACTCCAAAACTCCAAAACTCCGAAACTCCGAAACTCGAAAACTCCAAAACTCCGAAACTCCAAAACTCCGAAACTCCGAAACTCCAAAACTGCAAAACTCCAAAACTCCGAAACTCCGAAACTCCAAAACTCCAAAACTCCGAAACTCCAAAACTCCAAAACTCCGAAACTCCGAAACTCCAAAACTCCAAAACTCCAAAACTCCGAAACTCCGAAACTCCAAAACTGCAAAACTCCGAAACTCCGAAACTCCGAAACTCCGAAACTCCAAAACTCCGAAACTCCAAAACTCCGAAACTCCGAAACTCCAAAACTCCAAAACTCCAAAACTCCGAAACTCCAAAACTCCAAAACTCCCAAACTCCGAAACTCCAAAACTCCAAAACTCCAAAACTCCAAAACTCCGAAACTCCAAAACTCCAAAACTCCAAAACTCCAAAACTCCAAAACTCCGAAACTCCGAAACTCCAAAACTCCGAAACTCCGAAACTCCGAAACTCCAAAACTCCGAAACTCCAAAACTCCAAAACTCCGAAACTCTAAAACTGCGAAACTCCAAAACTCCAAAACTCCGAAACTCCAAAACTCCGAATCTCCAAAACTCCAAAACTCCAAAACTCCAAAACTCCGAAACTCCAAAACTCCAAAACTCCAAAACTCCAAAACTCCAAAACTCCGAAACTCCGAAACTCCGAAACTCCAAAACTCCAAAACTCCAAAACTCCGGAACTCCGAAACTCCTAAACTCCGAAACTCCAAAACTCCAAAACTCCGAAACTCCGAAACTCCAAAACTCCAAAACTCCGAAACTCCAAAACTCCGAAACTCCGAAACTCCAAAACTCCAAAACTCCAAAACTCCAAAACTCCAAAACTCCAAAACTCCGAAACTCCAAAACTCCAAAACTCCAAAACTCCAAAACTCCGAAACTCGGAAACTCGGAAACTCCGAAACTCCGAAACTCCAAAACTCCAAAACTCCAAAACTCCGAAACTCCAAAACTCCAAAACTCCGAAACTCCGAAACTCCAAAACTCCAAAACTCCGAAACTCCAAAACTCCAAAACTCCAAAACTCCAAAACTCTAAAACTCCAAAACTCCAAAACTCCAAAACTCCAAAACTGCAAAACTCCAAAATTCCAAAACTCTAAAACTCCAAAACTGCAAAACTCCAAAACTCCAAAACTCCAAAACTCCAAAACTCCAAAACTCCAAAACTCCGAAACTCCGAAACTCCAAAACTCCAAAACTCTGAAACTCCAAAACTCCGAAACTCCAAAACTCCGAAACTCCGAAACTCCAAAACTCCAAAACTCCAAAACTCCAAAACTCCGAAACTCCGAAACTCCAAAACTGCAAAACTCCGAAACTCCGAAACTCCGAAACTCCAAAACTCCGAAACTCCAAAACTCCGAAACTCCGAAACTCCAAAACTCCAAAACTCCAAAACTCCAAAACTCCAAAACTCCGAAACTCCGAAACTCCGAAACTCCGAAACTCCGAAACTCCAAAACTCCGAAACTCCAAAACTCCAATACTCCAAAACTCCAAAACTCCAAAACTCCGAAAATCTGAAACTCCGAAACTCCGAAACTCCAAAACTCTAAAACTCCAAAACTCCGAAAATCCGAAACTCCAAAACTACAAAACTCCACAACTCCAAAACTCCGAAACTCCAAAACTCCAAAACTCCAATACTCCAAAACTCCGAAACTCTGAAACTCCGAAACTCCGAAACTCTAAAACTCCAAAACTCCAAAACTCCGAAACTCCGAAACTCCAAAACTCCGAAACTCCGAAACTCCAAAACTACAAAACTCCAAAACTCCAAAACTCCGAAACTCCAAAACTCCAAAACTCCAATACTCCAAAACTCCGAAACTCCAAAACTCCAAAACTCCAAAACTCCAAACTCCAAAACTCCGATACTCCGAAACTCCAAAACTCCGAAACTCCGAAACTCCAAAACTCCAAAACTCCGAAACTCCAAAACTCCAAAACTCCAAAACTCCAAAACTCCGAAACTCCGAAACTCCAAAACTCCAAAACTCCGAAACTCCAAAACTCCAAAACTCCAAAACTGCAAAACTCCAAAACTCCGAAACTCCGAAACTCCAAAACTCCGAAACTCCGAAACTCCAAAACTCCAAAACTCCAAAACTCCGAAACTCCAAAACTCCGAAACTCCGAAACTCCAAAACTCCAAAACTCCAAAACTCCGAAACTCCAAAACTCCAAAAACTCCAAAACTCCGAAACTCCGAAACTCCAAAACTCTGAAACTCCAAAACTCCGAAACTCCAAAACTCCGAAACTCCGAAACTCCAAAACTCCAAAACTCCAAAACTCCGAAACTCCGAAACTCCAAAACTGCAAAACTCCGAAACTCCGAAACTCCGAAACTCCAAAACTCCGAAACTCCAAAACTCCGAAACTCCGAAACTCCAAAACTCCAAAACTCTGAAACTCCAAAACTCCGAAACTCCAAAACTCCGAAACTCCGAAACTCCAAAACTCCAAAACTCCAAAACTCCGAAACTCCGAAACTCCAAAACTGCAAAACTCCGAAACTGCGAAACTCCGAAACTCCAAAACTCTGAAACTCCAAAACTCCGAAACTCCGAAACTCCAAAACTCCAAAACTCCAAAACTCCAAAACTCCGAAACTCCAAAACTCCGAAACTCCGAAACTCCAAAACTCCGAAACTCCGAAACTCCGAAACTCCAAAACTCCGAAACTCCAAAACTCCAAAACTCCGAAACTCCAAAACTCCGAATCTCCAAAACTCCAAAACTCCAAAACTCCAAAACTCCGAAACTCCAAAACTCCAAAACTCCAAAACTCCAAAACTCCAAAACTCCGAAACTCCGAAACTCCGAAACTCCAAAACTCCAAAACTCCAAAACTCCGGAACTCCGAAACTCCTAAACTCCGAAACTCCAAAACTCCAAAACTCCGAAACTCCGAAACTCCAAAACTCCAAAACTCCGAAACTCCAAAACTCCGAAACTCCGAAACTCCAAAACTCCAAAACTCCAAAACTCCAAAACTCCAAAACTCCAAAACTCCGAAACTCCAAAACTCCAAAACTCCAAAACTCCAAAACTCCGAAACTCGGAAACTCGGAAACTCCGAAACTCCGAAACTCCAAAACTCCAAAACTCCAAAACTCCGAAACTCCGAAACTCCGAAACTCCGAAACTCCAAAACTCCAAAACTCCGAAACTCCAAAACTCCAAAACTCCAAAACTCCAAAACTCTAAAACTCCAAAACTCCAAAACTCCAAAACTCCAAAACTGCAAAACTCCAAAATTCCAAAACTCTAAAACTCCAAAACTGCAAAACTCCAAAACTCCAAAACTCCAAAACTCCAAAACTCCAAAACTCCAAAACTCCGAAACTCCGAAACTCCAAAACTCTGAAACTCCAAAACTCCGAAACTCCAAAACTCCGAAACTCCGAAACTCCAAAACTCCAAAACTCCAAAACTCCAAAACTCCGAAACTCCGAAACTCCAAAACTCCAAAACTCCGAAACTCCGAAACTCCGAAACTCCAAAACTCCGAAACTCCAAAACTCCGAAACTCCGAAACTCCAAAACTCCAAAACTCCAAAACTCCAAAACTCCGAAACTCCGAAACTCCGAAACTCCGAAACTCCGAAACTCCAAAACTCCGAAACTCCAAAACTCCAAAACTCCAAAACTCCAATACTCCAAAACTCCAAAACTCCAAAACTCCGAAACACTGAAACTCCGAAACTCCGAAACTCCAAAACTCTAAAACTCCAAAACTCCGAAAATTCGAAACTCCAAAACTACAAAACTCCACAACTCCAAAACTCCGAAACTCCAAAACTCCAAAACTCCAATACTCCAAAACTCCGAAACTCTGAAACTCCGAAACTCCGAAACTCTAAAACTCCAAAACTCCAAAACTCCGAAACTCCGAAACTCCAAAACTCCGAAACTCCGAAACTCCAAAACTACAAAACTCCAAAACTCCAAAACTCCGAAACTCCAAAACTCCAAAACTCCAATACTCCAAAACTCCGAAACTCCAAAACTCCAAAACTCCAAAACTCCAAACTCCAAAACTCCGATACTCCGAAACTCCAAAACTCCAAAACTCCGAAACTCCGAAACTCCAAAACTCCGAAACTCCAAAACTCCAAAACTCCAAAACTCCGAAACTCCAAAACTCCAAAGCTCCGAAACTCCGAAACTCCAAAACTCCGAAACTCCAAAACTCCAAAACTCCAAAACTCCGAAACTCCGAAACTCCAAAACTCCAAAACTCCGAAACTCCGAAACTCCAAAACTCTGAAACTCCAAAACTCCGAGACTCCAAAACTCCGAAACTCCGAAACTCCAAAACTCCAAAACTCCAAAACTCCGAAACTCCGAAACTCCAAAACTGCAAAACTCCGAAACTCCGAAACTCCGAAACTCCAAAACTCCAAAACTCCAAAACTCCGAAACTCCGAAACTCCAAAACTCCAAAACTCCAAAACTCCAAAACTCCGAAACTCCAAAACTCCAAAACTCCGAAACTCCGAAACTCCAAAACTCCGAAACTCCAAAACTCCAAAACTCCAAAACTCCGAAACTCCGAAACTCCAAAACTCCAAAACTCCGAAACTCCGAAACTCCAAAACTCCGAAACTCCGAAACTCCAAAACTCCAAAACTCCAAAACTCCGAAACTCCGAAACTCTAAAACTCCAAAACTCCAAACTCCAAACTCCAAAACTCCGAAACTCGGAAACTCCAAAACTCCAAAACTCCGAAACTCCAAAACTCCAAAACTCCGAAACTCCGAAACTCGAAAACTCCAAAACTCCGAAACTCCAAAACTCCGAAACTCCGAAACTCCAAAACTGCAAAACTCCAAAACTCCGAAACTCCGAAACTCCAAAACTCCAAAACTCCAAAACTCCGAAACTCCAAAACTCCAAAACTCCGAAACTCCGAAACTCCAAAACTCCAAAACTCCAAAACTCCGAAACTCCGAAACTCCAAAACTGCAAAACTCCGAAACTCCGAAACTCCGAAACTCCAAAACTCCAAAACTCCGAAACTCCAAAACTCCGAATCTCCAAAACTCCAAAACTCCAAAACTCCAAAACTCCGAAACTCCAAAACTCCAAAACTCCAAAACTCCAAAACTCCAAAACTCCGAAACTCCGAAACTCCGAAACTCCAAAACTCCAAAACTCCAAAACTCCGGAACTCCGAAACTCCTAAACTCCGAAACTCCAAAACTCCAAAACTCCGAAACTCCGAAACTCCAAAACTCCAAAACTCCGAAACTCCAAAACTCCGAAACTCCGAAACTCCAAAACTCCAAAACTCCAAAACTCCAAAACTCCAAAACTCCAAAACTCCGAAACTCCAAAACTCCAAAACTCCAAAACTCCAAAACTCCGAAACTCGGAAACTCGGAAACTCCGAAACTCCGAAACTCCGAAACTCCAAAACTCCAAAACTCCAAAACTCCGAAACTCCAAAACTCCAAAACTCCGAAACTCCGAAACTCCAAAACTCCAAAACTCCGAAACTCCAAAACTCCAAAACTCCAAAACTCCAAAACTCTAAAACTCCAAAACTCCAAAACTCCAAAACTCCAAAACTGCAAAACTCCAAAATTCCAAAACTCTAAAACTCCAAAACTGCAAAACTCCAAAACTCCAAAACTCCAAAACTCCAAAACTCCAAAACTCCGAAACTCCGAAACTCCAAAACTCCAAAACTCTGAAACTCCAAAACTCCGAAACTCCAAAACTCCGAAACTCCGAAACTCCAAAACTCCAAAACTCCAAAACTCCAAAACTCCGAAACTCCGAAACTCCAAAACTGCAAAACTCCGAAACTCCGAAACTCCGAAACTCCAAAACTCCGAAACTCCAAAACTCCGAAACTCCGAAACTCCAAAACTCCAAAACTCCAAAACTCCAAAACTCCAAAACTCCGAAACTCCGAAACTCCGAAACTCCGAAACTCCGAAACTCCAAAACTCCGAAACTCCAAAACTCCAATACTCCAAAACTCCAAAACTCCAAAACTCCGAAAATCTGAAACTCCGAAACTCCGAAACTCCAAAACTCTAAAACTCCAAAACTCCGAAAATCCGAAACTCCAAAACTACAAAACTCCACAACTCCAAAACTCCGAAACTCCAAAACTCCAAAACTCCAATACTCCAAAACTCCGAAACTCTGAAACTCCGAAACTCCGAAACTCTAAAACTCCAAAACTCCAAAACTCCGAAACTCCGAAACTCCAAAACTCCGAAACTCCGAAACTCCAAAACTACAAAACTCCAAAACTCCAAAACTCCGAAACTCCAAAACTCCAAAACTCCAATACTCCAAAACTCCGAAACTCCAAAACTCCAAAACTCCAAAACTCCAAAACTCCAAACTCCAAAACTCCGATACTCCGAAACTCCAAAACTCCGAAACTCCGAAACTCCAAAACTCCAAAACTCCGAAACTCCAAAACTCCAAAACTCCAAAACTCCAAAACTCCGAAACTCCGAAACTCCAAAACTCCAAAACTCCGAAACTCCAAAACTCCAAAACTCCAAAACTGCAAAACTCCAAAACTCCGAAACTCCGAAACTCCAAAACTCCGAAACTCCGAAACTCCAAAACTCCAAAACTCCAAAACTCCGAAACTCCAAAACTCCGAAACTCCGAAACTCCGAAACTCCAAAACTCCAAAACTCCAAAACTCCGAAACTCCAAAACTCCAAAAACTCCAAAACTCCGAAACTCCGAAACTCCAAAACTCTGAAACTCCAAAACTCCGAAACTCCAAAACTCCGAAACTCCGAAACTCCAAAACTCCAAAACTCCAAAACTCCGAAACTCCGAAACTCCAAAACTGCAAAACTCCGAAACTCCGAAACTCCGAAACTCCAAAACTCCGAAACTCCAAAACTCCGAAACTCCGAAACTCCAAAACTCCAAAACTCTGAAACTCCAAAACTCCGAAACTCCAAAACTCCGAAACTCCGAAACTCCAAAACTCCAAAACTCCAAAACTCCAAAACTCCGAAACTCCGAAACTCCAAAACTGCAAAACTCCGAAACTCCGAAACTCCGAAACTCCAAAACTCTGAAACTCCAAAACTCCGAAACTCCGAAACTCCAAAACTCCAAAACTCCAAAACTCCAAAACTCCGAAACTCCAAAACTCCGAAACTCCGAAACTCCAAAACTCCGAAACTCCGAAACTCCGAAACTCCAAAACTCCGAAACTCCAAAACTCCAAAACTCCGAAACTCCAAAACTCCGAATCTCCAAAACTCCAAAACTCCAAAACTCCAAAACTCCGAAACTCCAAAACTCCAAAACTCCAAAACTCCAAAACTCCAAAACTCCGAAACTCCGAAACTCCGAAACTCCAAAACTCCAAAACTCCAAAACTCCGGAACTCCGAAACTCCTAAACTCCGAAACTCCAAAACTCCAAAACTCCGAAACTCCGAAACTCCAAAACTCCAAAACTCCGAAACTCCAAAACTCCGAAACTCCGAAACTCCAAAACTCCAAAACTCCAAAACTCCAAAACTCCAAAACTCCAAAACTCCGAAACTCCAAAACTCCAAAACTCCAAAACTCCAAAACTCCGAAACTCGGAAACTCGGAAACTCCGAAACTCCGAAACTCCAAAACTCCAAAACTCCAAAACTCCGAAACTCCGAAACTCCGAAACTCCGAAACTCCAAAACTCCAAAACTCCGAAACTCCAAAACTCCAAAACTCCAAAACTCCAAAACTCTAAAACTCCAAAACTCCAAAACTCCAAAACTCCAAAACTGCAAAACTCCAAAATTCCAAAACTCTAAAACTCCAAAACTGCAAAACTCCAAAACTCCAAAACTCCAAAACTCCAAAACTCCAAAACTCCAAAACTCCGAAACTCCGAAACTCCAAAACTCCAAAACTCTGAAACTCCAAAACTCCGAAACTCCAAAACTCCGAAACTCCGAAACTCCAAAACTCCAAAACTCCAAAACTCCAAAACTCCGAAACTCCGAAACTCCAAAACTCCAAAACTCCGAAACTCCGAAACTCCGAAACTCCAAAACTCCGAAACTCCAAAACTCCGAAACTCCGAAACTCCAAAACTCCAAAACTCCAAAACTCCAAAACTCCGAAACTCCGAAACTCCGAAACTCCGAAACTCCGAAACTCCAAAACTCCGAAACTCCAAAACTCCAAAACTCCAAAACTCCAATACTCCAAAACTCCAAAACTCCAAAACTCCGAAACTCTGAAACTCCGAAACTCCGAAACTCCAAAACTCTAAAACTCCAAAACTCCGAAAATCCGAAACTCCAAAACTACAAAACTCCACAACTCCAAAACTCCGAAACTCCAAAACTCCAAAACTCCAATACTCCAAAACTCCGAAACTCTGAAACTCCGAAACTCCGAAACTCTAAAACTCCAAAACTCCAAAACTCCGAAACTCCGAAACTCCAAAACTCCGAAACTCCGAAACTCCAAAACTACAAAACTCCAAAACTCCAAAACTCCGAAACTCCAAAACTCCAAAACTCCAATACTCCAAAACTCCGAAACTCCAAAACTCCAAAACTCCAAAACTCCAAACTCCAAAACTCCGATACTCCGAAACTCCAAAACTCCAAAACTCCGAAACTCCGAAACTCCAAAACTCCGAAACTCCAAAACTCCAAAACTCCAAAACTCCGAAACTCCAAAACTCCAAAGCTCCGAAACTCCGAAACTCCAAAACTCCGAAACTCCAAAACTCCAAAACTCCAAAACTCCGAAACTCCGAAACTCCAAAACTCCAAAACTCCGAAACTCCGAAACTCCAAAACTCTGAAACTCCAAAACTCCGAAACTCCAAAACTCCGAAACTCCGAAACTCCAAAACTCCAAAACTCCAAAACTCCGAAACTCCGAAACTCCAAAACTGCAAAACTCCGAAACTCCGAAACTCCGAAACTCCAAAACTCCAAAACTCCAAAACTCCGAAACTCCGAAACTCCAAAACTCCAAAACTCCAAAACTCCAAAACTCCGAAACTCCAAAACTCCAAAACTCCGAAACTCCGAAACTCCAAAACTCCGAATCTCCAAAACTCCAAAACTCCAAAACTCCGAAACTCCGAAACTCCAAAACTCCAAAAACTCCAAAACTCCGAAACTCCGAAACTCCAAAACTCTGAAACTCCAAAACTCCAAAAACTCCAAAACTCCGAAACTCCGAAACTCCAAAACTCTGAAACTCCAAAACTCCGAAACTCCAAAACTGCGAAACTCCGAAACTCCAAAACTCCAAAACTCCAAAACTCCGAAACTCCGAAACTCCAAAACTGCAAAACTCCGAAACTCCGAAACTCCGAAACTCCAAAACTCCGAAACTCCAAAACTCCGAAACTCCGAAACTCCAAAACTCCAAAACTCTGAAACTCCAAAACTCCGAAACTCCAAAACTCCGAAACTCCGAAACTCCAAAACTCCAAAACTCCAAAACTCCGAAACTCCGAAACTCCAAAACTGCAAAACTCCGAAACTCCGAAACTCCAAAACTCTGAAACTCCAAAACTCCGAAACTCCGAAACTCCAAAACTCCAAAACTCCAAAACTCCAAAACTCCGAAACTCCGAAACTCCGAAACTCCGAAACTCCAAAACTCCGAAACTCCGAAACTCCAAAACTCCGAAACTCCAAAACTCCAAAACTCCAAAACTCCAATACTCCAAAACTCCAAAACTCCAAAACTCCGAAACTCTGAAACTCCGAAACTCCGAAACTCCAAAACTCTAAAACTCCAAAACTCCGAAAATCCGAAACTCCAAAACTACAAAACTCCACAACTCCAAAACTCCGAAACTCCAAAACTCCAAAACTCCAATACTCCAAAACTCCGAAACTCTGAAACTCCGAAACTCCGAAACTCTAAAACTCCAAAACTCCAAAACTCCGAAACTCCGAAACTCCAAAACTACAACACTCCAAAACTCCGAAACTCCAAAACTCCAAAACTCCAATACTCCAAAACTCCGAAACTCCAAAACTCCAAAACTCCAAAGCTCCAAAACTCCAAAACTCCAAAACTCCAAAACTCCGATACTCCGAAACTCCAAAACTCCAAAACTCCGAAACTCCGAAACTCCAAAACTCCGAAACTCCAAAACTCCAAAACTCCAAAACTCCGAAACTCCAAAACTCCAAAACTCCGAAACTCCGAAACTCCAAAACTCCGAAACTCCAAAACTCCAAAACTCCGAAACTCCGAAACTCCAAAACTCCAAAACTCCGAAACTCCGAAACTCCAAAACTCCAAAACTCCAAAACTCCGAAACTCCGAAACTCTAAAACTCCAAAACTCCAAACTCCAAACTCCAAAACTCCGAAACTCGGAAACTCCAAAACTCCAAAACTCCGAAACTCCAAAACTCCAAAACTCCGAAACTCCGAAACTCGAAAACTCCAAAACTCCGAAACTCCAAAACTCCGAAACTCCGAAACTCCAAAACTGCAAAACTCCAAAACTCCGAAACTCCGAAACTCCAAAACTCCAAAACTCCGAAACTCCAAAACTCCAAAACTCCGAAACTCCGAAACTCCAAAACTCCAAAACTCCAAAACTCCGAAACTCCGAAACTCCAAAACTGCAAAACTCCGAAACTCCGAAACTCCGAAACTCCGAAACTCCAAAACTCCGAGACTCCAAAACTCCGAAACTCCGAAACTCCAAAACTCCAAAACTCCAAAACTCCGAAACTCCAAAACTCCAAAACTCCCAAACTCCGAAACTCCAAAACTCCAAAACTCCAAAACTCCAAAACTCCGAAACTCCAAAACTCCAAAACTCCAAAACTCCAAAACTCCAAAACTCCGAAACTCCGAAACTCCAAAACTCCGAAACTCCGAAACTCCGAAACTCCAAAACTCCGAAACTCCAAAACTCCAAAACTCCGAAACTCTAAAACTGCGAAACTCCAAAACTCCAAAACTCCGAAACTCCAAAACTCCGAATCTCCAAAACTCCAAAACTCCAAAACTCCAAAACTCCGAAACTCCAAAACTCCAAAACTCCAAAACTCCAAAACTCCAAAACTCCGAAACTCCGAAACTCCGAAACTCCAAAACTCCAAAACTCCAAAACTCCGGAACTCCGAAACTCCTAAACTCCGAAACTCCAAAACTCCAAAACTCCGAAACTCCGAAACTCCAAAACTCCAAAACTCCGAAACTCCAAAACTCCGAAACTCCGAAACTCCAAAACTCCAAAACTCCAAAACTCCAAAACTCCAAAACTCCAAAACTCCGAAACTCCAAAACTCCAAAACTCCAAAACTCCAAAACTCCGAAACTCGGAAACTCGGAAACTCCGAAACTCCGAAACTCCAAAACTCCAAAACTCCAAAACTCAGAAACTCCAAAACTCCAAAACTCCGAAACTCCGAAACTCCAAAACTCCAAAACTCCGAAACTCCAAAACTCCAAAACTCCAAAACTCCAAAACTCTAAAACTCCAAAACTCCAAAACTCCAAAACTCCAAAACTCCGAAACTCCGAAACTCCAAAACTCCAAAACTCCAAAACTCTGAAACTCCAAAACTCCGAAACTCCAAAACTCCGAAACTCCGAAACTCCAAAACTCCAAAACTCCAAAACTCCAAAACTCCGAAACTCCGAAACTCCAAAACTGCAAAACTCCGAAACTCCGAAACTCCGAAACTCCAAAACTCCGAAACTCCAAAACTCCGAAACTCCGAAACTCCAAAACTCCAAAACTCCAAAACTCCAAAACTCCAAAACTCCGAAACTCCGAAACACCGAAACTCCGAAACTCCGAAACTCCAAAACTCCGAAACTCCAAAACTCCAATACTCCAAAACTCCAAAACTCCAAAACTCCGAAAATCTGAAACTCCGAAACTCCGAAACTCCAAAACTCTAAAACTCCAAAACTCCGAAAATCCGAAACTCCAAAACTACAAAACTCCACAACTCCAAAACTCCGAAACTCCAAAACTCCAAAACTCCAATACTCCAAAACTCCGAAACTCTGAAACTCCGAAACTCCGAAACTCTAAAACTCCAAAACTCCAAAACTCCGAAACTCCGAAACTCCAAAACTCCGAAACTCCGAAACTCCAAAACTACAAAACTCCGAAACTCGAAAACTCCAAAACTCCGAAACTCCAAAACTCCAAAACTCCGAAACTCCGAAACTCCAAAACTGCAAAACTCCGAAACTCCGAAACTCCGAAACTCCAAAACTCCAAAACTCCAAAACTCCGAAACTCCGAAACTCCAAAACTCCAAAACTCCAAAACTCCAAAACTCCGAAACTCCAAAACTCCAAAACTCCGAAACTCCGAAACTCCAAAACTCCGAAACTCCAAAACTCCAAAACTCCAAAACTCCGAAACTCCGAAACTCCAAAACTCCAAAACTCCGAAACTCCGAAACTCCAAAACTCCGAAACTCCGAAACTCCAAAACTCCAAAACTCCAAAACTCCGAAACTCCGAAACTCTAAAACTCCAAAACTCCAAACTCCAAACTCCAAAACTCCGAAACTCGGAAACTCCAAAACTCCAAAACTCCGAAACTCCAAAACTCCAAAACTCCGAAACTCCGAAACTCGAAAACTCCAAAACTCCGAAACTCCAAAACTCCGAAACTCCGAAACTCCAAAACTGCAAAACTCCAAAACTCCGAAACTCCGAAACTCCAAAACTCCAAAACTCCAAAACTCCGAAACTCCAAAACTCCAAAACTCCGAAACTCCGAAACTCCAAAACTCCAAAACTCCAAAACTCCGAAACTCCGAAACTCCAAAACTGCAAAACTCCGAAACTCCGAAACTCCGAAACTCCAAAACTCCAAAACTCCGAAACTCCAAAACTCCGAATCTCCAAAACTCCAAAACTCCAAAACTCCAAAACTCCGAAACTCCAAAACTCCAAAACTCCAAAACTCCAAAACTCCAAAACTCCGAAACTCCGAAACTCCGAAACTCCAAAACTCCAAAACTCCAAAACTCCGGAACTCCGAAACTCCTAAACTCCGAAACTCCAAAACTCCAAAACTCCGAAACTCCGAAACTCCAAAACTCCAAAACTCCGAAACTCCAAAACTCCGAAACTCCGAAACTCCAAAACTCCAAAACTCCAAAACTCCAAAACTCCAAAACTCCAAAACTCCGAAACTCCAAAACTCCAAAACTCCAAAACTCCAAAACTCCGAAACTCGGAAACTCGGAAACTCCGAAACTCCGAAACTCCGAAACTCCAAAACTCCAAAACTCCAAAACTCCGAAACTCCAAAACTCCAAAACTCCGAAACTCCGAAACTCCAAAACTCCAAAACTCCGAAACTCCAAAACTCCAAAACTCCAAAACTCCAAAACTCTAAAACTCCAAAACTCCAAAACTCCAAAACTCCAAAACTGCAAAACTCCAAAATTCCAAAACTCTAAAACTCCAAAACTGCAAAACTCCAAAACTCCAAAACTCCAAAACTCCAAAACTCCAAAACTCCGAAACTCCGAAACTCCAAAACTCCAAAACTCTGAAACTCCAAAACTCCGAAACTCCAAAACTCCGAAACTCCGAAACTCCAAAACTCCAAAACTCCAAAACTCCAAAACTCCGAAACTCCGAAACTCCAAAACTGCAAAACTCCGAAACTCCGAAACTCCGAAACTCCAAAACTCCGAAACTCCAAAACTCCGAAACTCCGAAACTCCAAAACTCCAAAACTCCAAAACTCCAAAACTCCAAAACTCCGAAACTCCGAAACTCCGAAACTCCGAAACTCCGAAACTCCAAAACTCCGAAACTCCAAAACTCCAATACTCCAAAACTCCAAAACTCCAAAACTCCGAAAATCTGAAACTCCGAAACTCCGAAACTCCAAAACTCTAAAACTCCAAAACTCCGAAAATCCGAAACTCCAAAACTACAAAACTCCACAACTCCAAAACTCCGAAACTCCAAAACTCCAAAACTCCAATACTCCAAAACTCCGAAACTCTGAAACTCCGAAACTCCGAAACTCTAAAACTCCAAAACTCCAAAACTCCGAAACTCCGAAACTCCAAAACTCCGAAACTCCGAAACTCCAAAACTACAAAACTCCAAAACTCCAAAACTCCGAAACTCCAAAACTCCAAAACTCCAATACTCCAAAACTCCGAAACTCCAAAACTCCAAAACTCCAAAACTCCAAAACTCCAAACTCCAAAACTCCGATACTCCGAAACTCCAAAACTCCGAAACTCCGAAACTCCAAAACTCCAAAACTCCGAAACTCCAAAACTCCAAAACTCCAAAACTCCAAAACTCCGAAACTCCGAAACTCCAAAACTCCAAAACTCCGAAACTCCAAAACTCCAAAACTCCAAAACTGCAAAACTCCAAAACTCCGAAACTCCGAAACTCCAAAACTCCGAAACTCCGAAACTCCAAAACTCCAAAACTCCAAAACTCCGAAACTCCAAAACTCCGAAACTCCGAAACTCCGAAACTCCAAAACTCCAAAACTCCAAAACTCCGAAACTCCAAAACTCCAAAAACTCCAAAACTCCGAAACTCCGAAACTCCAAAACTCTGAAACTCCAAAACTCCGAAACTCCAAAACTCCGAAACTCCGAAACTCCAAAACTCCAAAACTCCAAAACTCCGAAACTCCGAAACTCCAAAACTGCAAAACTCCGAAACTCCGAAACTCCGAAACTCCAAAACTCCGAAACTCCAAAACTCCGAAACTCCGAAACTCCAAAACTCCAAAACTCTGAAACTCCAAAACTCCGAAACTCCAAAACTCCGAAACTCCGAAACTCCAAAACTCCAAAACTCCAAAACTCCGAAACTCCGAAACTCCAAAACTGCAAAACTCCGAAACTCCGAAACTCCGAAACTCCAAAACTCTGAAACTCCAAAACTCCGAAACTCCGAAACTCCAAAACTCCAAAACTCCAAAACTCCAAAACTCCGAAACTCCAAAACTCCGAAACTCCGAAACTCCAAAACTCCGAAACTCCGAAACTCCGAAACTCCAAAACTCCGAAACTCCAAAACTCCAAAACTCCGAAACTCCAAAACTCCGAATCTCCAAAACTCCAAAACTCCAAAACTCCAAAACTCCGAAACTCCAAAACTCCAAAACTCCAAAACTCCAAAACTCCAAAACTCCGAAACTCCGAAACTCCGAAACTCCAAAACTCCAAAACTCCAAAACTCCGGAACTCCGAAACTCCTAAACTCCGAAACTCCAAAACTCCAAAACTCCGAAACTCCGAAACTCCAAAACTCCAAAACTCCGAAACTCCAAAACTCCGAAACTCCGAAACTCCAAAACTCCAAAACTCCAAAACTCCAAAACTCCAAAACTCCAAAACTCCGAAACTCCAAAACTCCAAAACTCCAAAACTCCAAAACTCCGAAACTCGGAAACTCGGAAACTCCGAAACTCCGAAACTCCAAAACTCCAAAACTCCAAAACTCCGAAACTCCGAAACTCCGAAACTCCGAAACTCCAAAACTCCAAAACTCCGAAACTCCAAAACTCCAAAACTCCAAAACTCCAAAACTCTAAAACTCCAAAACTCCAAAACTCCAAAACTCCAAAACTGCAAAACTCCAAAATTCCAAAACTCTAAAACTCCAAAACTGCAAAACTCCAAAACTCCAAAACTCCAAAACTCCAAAACTCCAAAACTCCAAAACTCCGAAACTCCGAAACTCCAAAACTCCAAAACTCTGAAACTCCAAAACTCCGAAACTCCAAAACTCCGAAACTCCGAAACTCCAAAACTCCAAAACTCCAAAACTCCAAAACTCCGAAACTCCGAAACTCCAAAACTCCAAAACTCCGAAACTCCGAAACTCCGAAACTCCAAAACTCCGAAACTCCAAAACTCCGAAACTCCGAAACTCCAAAACTCCAAAACTCCAAAACTCCAAAACTCCGAAACTCCGAAACTCCGAAACTCCGAAACTCCGAAACTCCAAAACTCCGAAACTCCAAAACTCCAAAACTCCAAAACTCCAATACTCCAAAACTCCAAAACTCCAAAACTCCGAAACTCTGAAACTCCGAAACTCCGAAACTCCAAAACTCTAAAACTCCAAAACTCCGAAAATCCGAAACTCCAAAACTACAAAACTCCACAACTCCAAAACTCCGAAACTCCAAAACTCCAAAACTCCAATACTCCAAAACTCCGAAACTCTGAAACTCCGAAACTCCGAAACTCTAAAACTCCAAAACTCCAAAACTCCGAAACTCCGAAACTCCAAAACTCCGAAACTCCGAAACTCCAAAACTACAAAACTCCAAAACTCCAAAACTCCGAAACTCCAAAACTCCAAAACTCCAATACTCCAAAACTCCGAAACTCCAAAACTCCAAAACTCCAAAACTCCAAACTCCAAAACTCCGATACTCCGAAACTCCAAAACTCCAAAACTCCGAAACTCCGAAACTCCAAAACTCCGAAACTCCAAAACTCCAAAACTCCAAAACTCCGAAACTCCAAAACTCCAAAGCTCCGAAACTCCGAAACTCCAAAACTCCGAAACTCCAAAACTCCAAAACTCCAAAACTCCGAAACTCCGAAACTCCAAAACTCCAAAACTCCGAAACTCCGAAACTCCAAAACTCTGAAACTCCAAAACTCCGAAACTCCAAAACTCCGAAACTCCGAAACTCCAAAACTCCAAAACTCCAAAACTCCGAAACTCCGAAACTCCAAAACTGCAAAACTCCGAAACTCCGAAACTCCGAAACTCCAAAACTCCAAAACTCCAAAACTCCGAAACTCCGAAACTCCAAAACTCCAAAACTCCAAAACTCCAAAACTCCGAAACTCCAAAACTCCAAAACTCCGAAACTCCGAAACTCCAAAACTCCGAATCTCCAAAACTCCAAAACTCCAAAACTCCGAAACTCCGAAACTCCAAAACTCCAAAACTCCGAAACTCCGAAACTCCAAAACTCCGAAACTCCGAAACTCCAAAACTCCAAAACTCCAAAACTCCGAAACTCCGAAACTCTAAAACTCCAAAACTCCAAACTCCAAACTCCAAAACTCCGAAACTCGGAAACTCCAAAACTCCAAAACTCCGAAACTCCAAAACTCCAAAACTCCGAAACTCCGAAACTCGAAAACTCCAAAACTCCGAAACTCCAAAACTCCGAAACTCCGAAACTCCAAAACTGCAAAACTCCAAAACTCCGAAACTCCGAAACTCCAAAACTCCAAAACTCCGAAACTCCAAAACTCCAAAACTCCGAAACTCCGAAACTCCAAAACTCCAAAACTCCAAAACTCCGAAACTCCGAAACTCCAAAACTGCAAAACTCCGAAACTCCGAAACTCCGAAACTCCGAAACTCCAAAACTCCGAAACTCCAAAACTCCGAAACTCCGAAACTCCAAAACTCCAAAAACTCCAAAACTCCGAAACTCCGAAACTCCAAAACTCTGAAACTCCAAAACTCCAAAAACTCCAAAACTCCGAAACTCCGAAACTCCAAAACTCTGAAACTCCAAAACTCCGAAACTCCAAAACTCCGAAACTCCGAAACTCCAAAACTCCAAAACTCCAAAACTCCGAAACTCCGAAACTCCAAAACTGCAAAACTCCGAAACTCCGAAACTCCGAAACTCCAAAACTCCGAAACTCCAAAACTCCGAAACTCCGAAACTCCAAAACTCCAAAACTCTGAAACTCCAAAACTCCGAAACTCCAAAACTCCGAAACTCCGAAACTCCAAAACTCCAAAACTCCAAAACTCCGAAACTCCGAAACTCCAAAACTGCAAAACTCCGAAACTCCGAAACTCCAAAACTCTGAAACTCCAAAACTCCGAAACTCCGAAACTCCAAAACTCCAAAACTCCAAAACTCCAAAACTCCGAAACTCCGAAACTCCGAAACTCCGAAACTCCAAAACTCCGAAACTCCGAAACTCCAAAACTCCGAAACTCCAAAACTCCAAAACTCCAAAACTCCAATACTCCAAAACTCCAAAACTCCAAAACTCCGAAACTCTGAAACTCCGAAACTCCGAAACTCCAAAACTCTAAAACTCCAAAACTCCGAAAATCCGAAACTCCAAAACTACAAAACTCCACAACTCCAAAACTCCGAAACTCCAAAACTCCAAAACTCCAATACTCCAAAACTCCGAAACTCTGAAACTCCGAAACTCCGAAACTCTAAAACTCCAAAACTCCAAAACTCCGAAACTCCGAAACTCCAAAACTACAACACTCCAAAACTCCGAAACTCCAAAACTCCAAAACTCCAATACTCCAAAACTCCGAAACTCCAAAACTCCAAAACTCCAAAGCTCCAAAACTCCAAAACTCCAAAACTCCAAAACTCCGATACTCCGAAACTCCAAAACTCCAAAACTCCGAAACTCCGAAACTCCAAAACTCCGAAACTCCAAAACTCCAAAACTCCAAAACTCCGAAACTCCAAAACTCCAAAACTCCGAAACTCCGAAACTCCAAAACTCCGAAACTCCAAAACTCCAAAACTCCGAAACTCCGAAACTCCAAAACTCCAAAACTCCGAAACTCCGAAACTCCAAAACTCCAAAACTCCAAAACTCCGAAACTCCGAAACTCTAAAACTCCAAAACTCCAAACTCCAAACTCCAAAACTCCGAAACTCGGAAACTCCAAAACTCCAAAACTCCGAAACTCCAAAACTCCAAAACTCCGAAACTCCGAAACTCGAAAACTCCAAAACTCCGAAACTCCAAAACTCCGAAACTCCGAAACTCCAAAACTGCAAAACTCCAAAACTCCGAAACTCCGAAACTCCAAAACTCCAAAACTCCGAAACTCCAAAACTCCAAAACTCCGAAACTCCGAAACTCCAAAACTCCAAAACTCCAAAACTCCGAAACTCCGAAACTCCAAAACTGCAAAACTCCGAAACTCCGAAACTCCGAAACTCCGAAACTCCAAAACTCCGAGACTCCAAAACTCCGAAACTCCGAAACTCCAAAACTCCAAAACTCCAAAACTCCGAAACTCCAAAACTCCAAAACTCCCAAACTCCGAAACTCCAAAACTCCAAAACTCCAAAACTCCAAAACTCCGAAACTCCAAAACTCCAAAACTCCAAAACTCCAAAACTCCAAAACTCCGAAACTCCGAAACTCCAAAACTCCGAAACTCCGAAACTCCGAAACTCCAAAACTCCGAAACTCCAAAACTCCAAAACTCCGAAACTCTAAAACTGCGAAACTCCAAAACTCCAAAACTCCGAAACTCCAAAACTCCGAATCTCCAAAACTCCAAAACTCCAAAACTCCAAAACTCCGAAACTCCAAAACTCCAAAACTCCAAAACTCCAAAACTCCAAAACTCCGAAACTCCGAAACTCCGAAACTCCAAAACTCCAAAACTCCAAAACTCCGGAACTCCGAAACTCCTAAACTCCGAAACTCCAAAACTCCAAAACTCCGAAACTCCGAAACTCCAAAACTCCAAAACTCCGAAACTCCAAAACTCCGAAACTCCGAAACTCCAAAACTCCAAAACTCCAAAACTCCAAAACTCCAAAACTCCAAAACTCCGAAACTCCAAAACTCCAAAACTCCAAAACTCCAAAACTCCGAAACTCGGAAACTCGGAAACTCCGAAACTCCGAAACTCCAAAACTCCAAAACTCCAAAACTCAGAAACTCCAAAACTCCAAAACTCCGAAACTCCGAAACTCCAAAACTCCAAAACTCCGAAACTCCAAAACTCCAAAACTCCAAAACTCCAAAACTCTAAAACTCCAAAACTCCAAAACTCCAAAACTCCAAAACTCCGAAACTCCGAAACTCCAAAACTCCAAAACTCCAAAACTCTGAAACTCCAAAACTCCGAAACTCCAAAACTCCGAAACTCCGAAACTCCAAAACTCCAAAACTCCAAAACTCCAAAACTCCGAAACTCCGAAACTCCAAAACTGCAAAACTCCGAAACTCCGAAACTCCGAAACTCCAAAACTCCGAAACTCCAAAACTCCGAAACTCCGAAACTCCAAAACTCCAAAACTCCAAAACTCCAAAACTCCAAAACTCCGAAACTCCGAAACACCGAAACTCCGAAACTCCGAAACTCCAAAACTCCGAAACTCCAAAACTCCAATACTCCAAAACTCCAAAACTCCAAAACTCCGAAAATCTGAAACTCCGAAACTCCGAAACTCCAAAACTCTAAAACTCCAAAACTCCGAAAATCCGAAACTCCAAAACTACAAAACTCCACAACTCCAAAACTCCGAAACTCCAAAACTCCAAAACTCCAATACTCCAAAACTCCGAAACTCTGAAACTCCGAAACTCCGAAACTCTAAAACTCCAAAACTCCAAAACTCCGAAACTCCGAAACTCCAAAACTCCGAAACTCCGAAACTCCAAAACTACAAAACTCCAAAACTCCAAAACTCCGAAACTCCAAAACTCCAAAACTCCAATACTCCAAAACTCCGAAACTCCAAAACTCCAAAACTCCAAAACTCCAAACTCCAAAACTCCGATACTCCGAAACTCCAAAACTCCAAAACTCCGAAACTCCGAAACTCCAAAACTCCGAAACTCCAAAACTCCAAAACTCCAAAACTCCGAAACTCCAAAACTCCAAAACTCCGAAACTCCGAAACTCCAAAACTCCGAAACTCCAAAACTCCAAAACTCCAAAACTCCGAAACTCCGAAACTCCAAAACTCCAAAACTCCGAAACTCCGAAACTCCAAAACTCCAAAACTCCAAAACTCCAAAACTCCGAAACTCCGAAACTCTAAAACTCCAAAACTCCAAACTCCAAACTCCAAAACTCCGAAACTCGGAAACTCCAAAACTCCAAAACTCCGAAACTCCAAAACTCCAAAACTCCGAAACTCCGAAACTCCAAAACTCCAAAACTCCGAAACTCCAAAACTCCGAAACTCCGAAACTCCAAAACTGCAAAACTCCAAAACTCCGAAACTCCAAAACTCCAAAACTCCGAAACTCCGAAACTCCAAAACTCCAAAACTCCGAAACTCCGAAACTCCAAAACTGCAAAACTCCGAAACTCCGAAACTCCGAAACTCCGAAACTCCAAAACTCCGAAACTCCAAAACTCCGAAACTCCGAAACTCCAAAACTCCAAAACTCCAAAACTCCGAAACTTCAAAACTCCAAAACTCCCAAACTCCGAAACTCCAAAACTCCAAAACTCCAAAACTCCAAAACTCCGAAACTCCAAAACTCCAAAACTCCAAAACTCCAAAACTCCGAAACTCCGAAACTCCAAAACTCCGAAACTCCGAAACTCCGAAACTCCAAAACTCCGAAACTCCAAAACTCCAAAACTCCGAAACTCCAAAACTCCGAAACTCCAAAACTCCAAAACTCCGAAACTCCAAAACTCCGAATCTCCAAAACTCCAAAACTCCGAAACTCCGAAACTCCGAAACTCCGAAACTCCAAAACTCCGAAACTCCAAAACTCCGAAACTCCGAAACTCCAAAACTCCAAAACTCCAAAACTCCGAAACTCCAAAACTCCAAAACTCCCAAACTCCGAAACTCCAAAACTCCAAAACTCCAAAACTCCAAAACTCCGAAACTCCAAAACTCCAAAACTCCAAAACTCCAAAACTCCAAAACTCCAAAACTCCGAAACTCCGAAACTCCAAAACTCCGAAACTCCGAAACTCCGAAACTCCAAAACTCCGAAACTCCAAAACTCCAAAACTCCGAAACTCCAAAACTCCGAAACTCCAAAACTCCAAAACTCCGAAACTCCAAAACTCCGAATCTCCAAAACTCCAAAACTCCAAAACTCCAAAACTCCGAAACTCCAAAACTCCAAAACTCCAAAACTCCAAAACTCCAAAACTCCGAAACTCCGAAACTCCGAAACTCCAAAACTCTAAAACTCCAAAACTCCGGAACTCCGAAACTCCGAAACTCCAAAACTCCAAAACACCGAAACTCCGAAACTCCAAAACTCCAAAACTCCGAAACTCCAAAACTCCGAAACTCCGAAACTCCAAAACTCCAAAACTCCAAAACTCCAAAACTCCAAAACTCCAAAACTCCGAAACTCCAAAACTCCAAAACTCCAAAACTCCAAAACTCCAAAACTCCGAAACTCGGAAACTCGGAAACTCCGAAACTCCGAAACTCCAAAACTCCAAAACACCAAAACTCCGAAACTCCAAAACTCCAAAACTCCGAAACTCCGAAACTCCAAAACTCCAAAACTCCGAAACTCCAAAACTCCAAAACTCCAAAACTCTAAAACTCCAAAACTCCAAAACTCCAAAACTGCAAAACTCCAAAATTCCAAAACTCTAAAACTCCAAAACTGCAAAACTCCAAAACTCCGAAACTCCAAAACTCCAAAACTCCGAAACTCCAAAACTCCAAAACTCCGAAACTCCGAAACTCCAAAACTCCAAAACTCCGAAACTCCAAAACTCCAAAACTCCAAAACTGCAAAACTCCAAAACTCCGAAACTCCGAAACTCCAAAACTCCAAAACTCCAAAACTCCGAAACTCCGAAACTCCGAAACTCCAAAACTCCGAAACTCCAAAACTCCGAAACTCCGAAACTCCAAAACTCCAAAACTCCGAAACTCCAAAACTCCAAAACTCCGAAACTCCGAAACTCCAAAACTCCAAAACTCCGAAACTCCAAAACTCCAAAACTCCAAAACTGCAAAACTCCAAAACTGCAAAACTCCGAAACTCCAAAACTCCAAAACTCCAAAACTCCAAAACTCCGAAACTCCGAAACTCCAAAACTCCAAAACTCCGAAACTCCAAAACTCCAAAACTCCAAAACTCCAAAACTGCAAAACTCCAAAACTCCAAAACTCCGAAACTCCAAAACTCCAAAACTCCGAAACTCCGAAACTCCAAAACTCCAAAACTCCGAAACTCCAAAACTCCAAAACTGCAAAACTCCGAAACTCCAAAACTCCAAAACTCCAAAACTCCGAAACTCCGAAACTCCAAAACTCCGAAACTCCGAAACTCCAAAACTCCAAAACTCCAAAACTCCGAAACTCCAAAACTCCGAAACTCCGAAACTCCAAAACTCCAAAACTCCAAAACTCCGAAACTCCAAAACTCCAAAAACTCCAAAACTCCGAAACTCCGAAACTCCAAAACTCTGAAACTCCAAAACTCCGAAACTCCAAAACTCCGAAACTCCGAAACTCCAAAACTCCAAAACTCCAAAACTCCGAAACTCCGAAACTCCAAAACTGCAAAACTCCGAAACTCCGAAACTCCGAAACTCCAAAACTCCGAAACTCCAAAACTCCGAAACTCCGAAACTCCAAAACTCCAAAACTCTGAAACTCCAAAACTCCGAAACTCCAAAACTCCGAAACTCCGAAACTCCAAAACTCCAAAACTCCAAAACTCCGAAACTCCGAAACTCCAAAACTGCAAAACTCCGAAACTCCGAAACTCCAAAACTCCAAAACTCTGAAACTCCAAAACTCCGAAACTCCGAAACTCCAAAACTCCAAAACTCCAAAACTCCAAAACTCCAAAACTCCGAAACTCCGAAACTCCGAAACTCCGAAACTCCAAAACTCCGAAACTCCGAAACTCCAAAACTCCGAAACTCCAAAACTCCAAAACTCCAAAACTCCAATACTCCAAAACTCCAAAACTCCAAAACTCCGAAACTCTGAAACTCCGAAACTCCGAAACTCCAAAACTCTAAAACTCCAAAACTCCGAAAATCCGAAACTCCAAAACTACAAAACTCCACAACTCCAAAACTCCGAAACTCCAAAACTCCAAAACTCCAATACTCCAAAACTCCGAAACTCTGAAACTCCGAAACTCCGAAACTCTAAAACTCCAAAACTCCAAAACTCCGAAACTCCGAAACTCCAAAACTACAAAACTCCAAAACTCCGAAACTCCAAAACTCCAAAACTCCAATACTCCAAAACTCCGAAACTCCAAAACTCCAAAACTCCAAAACTCCAAAACTCCAAAACTCCGATACTCCGAAACTCCAAAACTCCAAAACTCCGAAACTCCGAAACTCCAAAACTCCGAAACTCCAAAACTCCAAAACTCCAAAACTCCGAAACTCCAAAACTCCAAAACTCCGAAACTCCGAAACTCCAAAACTCCGAAACTCCAAAACTCCAAAACTCCAAAACTCCGAAACTCCGAAACTCCAAAACTCCAAAACTCCGAAACTCCGAAACTCCAAAACTCCAAAACTCCAAAACTCCGAAACTCCGAAACTCTAAAACTCCAAAACTCCAAACTCCAAACTCCAAAACTCCGAAACTCGGAAACTCCAAAACTCCAAAACTCCGAAACTCCAAAACTCCAAAACTCCGAAACTCCGAAACTCGAAAACTCCAAAACTCCGAAACTCCAAAACTCCGAAACTCCGAAACTCCAAAACTGCAAAACTCCAAAACTCCGAAACTCCGAAACTCCAAAACTCCAAAACTCCGAAACTCCAAAACTCCAAAACTCCGAAACTCCGAAACTCCAAAACTCCAAAACTCCAAAACTCCGAAACTCCGAAACTCCAAAACTGCAAAACTCCGAAACTCCGAAACTCCGAAACTCCGAAACTCCAAAACTCCGAAACTCCAAAACTCCGAAACTCCGAAACTCCAAAACTCCAAAACTCCAAAACTCCGAAACTCCAAAACTCCAAAACTCCCAAACTCCGAAACTCCAAAACTCCAAAACTCCAAAACTCCAAAACTCCGAAACTCCAAAACTCCAAAACTCCAAAACTCCAAAACTCCAAAACTCCGAAACTCCGAAACTCCAAAACTCCGAAACTCCGAAACTCCAAAACTCCGAAACTCCAAAACTCCGAAACTCCGAAACTCCAAAACTCCGAAACTCCAAAACTCCAAAACTCCGAAACTCTAAAACTCCGAAACTCCAAAACTCCAAAACTCCGAAACTCCAAAACTCCGAATCTCCAAAACTCCAAAACTCCAAAACTCCAAAACTCCGAAACTCCAAAACTCCAAAACTCGAAAACTCCAAAACTCCAAAACTCCGAAACTCCGAAACTCCAAAACTCCAAAACTCCAAAACTCCAAAACTCCGGAACTCCGAAACTCCTAAACTCCGAAACTCCAAAACTCCAAAACTCCGAAACTCCGAAACTCCAAAACTCCAAAACTCCGAAACTCCAAAACTCCGAAACTCCGAAACTCCAAAACTCCAAAACTCCAAAACTCCAAAACTCCAAAACTCCAAAACTCCGAAACTCCAAAACTCCAAAACTCCAAAACTCCAAAACTCCGAAACTCGGAAACTCGGAAACTCCGAAACTCCGAAACTCCAAAACTCCAAAACTCCAAAACTCCGAAACTCCAAAACTCCAAAACTCCGAAACTCCGAAACTCCAAAACTCCAAAACTCCGAAACTCCAAAACTCCAAAACTCCAAAACTCCAAAACTCTAAAACTCCAAAACTCCAAAACTCCAAAACTCCAAAACTGCAAAACTCCAAAATTCCAAAACTCTAAAACTCCAAAACTGCAAAACTCCAAAACTCCAAAACTCCAAAACTCCAAAACTCCGAATCTCCAAAACTCCAAAACTCCAAAACTCCAAAACTCCGAAACTCCAAAACTCCAAAACTCGAAAACTCCAAAACTCCAAAACTCCGAAACTCCGAAACTCCGAAACTCCAAAACTCCAAAACTCCAAAACTCCGGAACTCCGAAACTCCTAAACTCCGAAACTCCAAAACTCCAAAACTCCGAAACTCCGAAACTCCAAAACTCCAAAACTCCGAAACTCCAAAACTCCGAATCTCCAAAACTCCAAAACTCCAAAACTCCAAAACTCCGAAACTCCAAAACTCCAAAACTCCAAAACTCCAAAACTCCAAAACTCCGAAACTCCGAAACTCCGAAACTCCAAAACTCCAAAACTCCAAAACTCCGGAACTCCGAAACTCCGAAACTCCAAAACTCCAAAACTCCGAAACTCCGAAACTCCAAAACTCCAAAACTCCGAAACTCCAAAACTCCGAAACTCCGAAACTCCAAAACTCCAAAACTCCAAAACTCCAAAACTCCAAAACTCCAAAACTCCGAAACTCCAAAACTCCAAAACTCCAAAACTCCAAAACTCCAAAACTCCGAAACTCGGAAACTCGGAAACTCCGAAACTCCGAAACTCCAAAACTCCAAAACACCAAAACTCCGAAACTCCAAAACTCCAAAACTCCGAAACTCCGAAACTCCAAAACTCCAAAACTCCGAAACTCCAAAACTCCAAAACTCCAAAACTCCAAAACTCTAAAACTCCAAAACTCCAAAACTCCAAAACTGCAAAACTCCAAAATTCCAAAACTCTAAAACTCCAAAACTGCAAAACTCCAAAACTCCGAAACTCCAAAACTCCAAAACTCCGAAACTCCAAAACTCCAAAACTCCGAAACTCCGAAACTCCAAAACTCCAAAACTCCGAAACTCCAAAACTCCAAAACTCCAAAACTGCAAAACTCCAAAACTCCGAAACTCCGAAACTCCAAAACTCCAAAACTC
The DNA here is from genome assembly GCF_055824585.1 of Amblyomma mixtum. Taxonomy (NCBI): domain Eukaryota; kingdom Metazoa; phylum Arthropoda; class Arachnida; order Ixodida; family Ixodidae; genus Amblyomma; species Amblyomma mixtum. Next base: position 6,438,478 of record NW_028317651.1, on the reverse strand, counting down.
CAAAACTCCGAAACTCCGAAACTCCGAAACTCCAAAACTCCGAAACTCCAAAACTCCGAAACTCCGAAACTCCAAAACTCCAAAACTCCGAAACTCCAAAACTCCAAAACTCCGAAACTCCGAAACTCCAAAACTCCAAAACTCCGAAACTCCAAAACTCCAAAACTCCAAAACTGCAAAACTCCAAAACTGCAAAACTCCGAAACTCCAAAACTCCAAAACTCCAAAACTCCAAAACTCCGAAACTCCGAAACTCCAAAACTCCAAAACTCCGAAACTCCAAAACTCCAAAACTCCAAAACTCCAAAACTGCAAAACTCCAAAACTCCAAAACTCCGAAACTCCAAAACTCCAAAACTCCGAAACTCCGAAACTCCAAAACTCCAAAACTCCGAAACTCCAAAACTCCAAAACTGCAAAACTCCGAAACTCCAAAACTCCAAAACTCCAAAACTCCGAAACTCCGAAACTCCAAAACTCCGAAACTCCGAAACTCCAAAACTCCAAAACTCCAAAACTCCGAAACTCCAAAACTCCGAAACTCCGAAACTCCAAAACTCCAAAACTCCAAAACTCCGAAACTCCAAAACTCCAAAAACTCCAAAACTCCGAAACTCCGAAACTCCAAAACTCTGAAACTCCAAAACTCCGAAACTCCAAAACTCCGAAACTCCGAAACTCCAAAACTCCAAAACTCCAAAACTCCGAAACTCCGAAACTCCAAAACTGCAAAACTCCGAAACTCCGAAACTCCGAAACTCCAAAACTCCGAAACTCCAAAACTCCGAAACTCCGAAACTCCAAAACTCCAAAACTCTGAAACTCCAAAACTCCGAAACTCCAAAACTCCGAAACTCCGAAACTCCAAAACTCCAAAACTCCAAAACTCCGAAACTCCGAAACTCCAAAACTGCAAAACTCCGAAACTCCGAAACTCCAAAACTCCAAAACTCTGAAACTCCAAAACTCCGAAACTCCGAAACTCCAAAACTCCAAAACTCCAAAACTCCAAAACTCCAAAACTCCGAAACTCCGAAACTCCGAAACTCCGAAACTCCAAAACTCCGAAACTCCGAAACTCCAAAACTCCGAAACTCCAAAACTCCAAAACTCCAAAACTCCAATACTCCAAAACTCCAAAACTCCAAAACTCCGAAACTCTGAAACTCCGAAACTCCGAAACTCCAAAACTCTAAAACTCCAAAACTCCGAAAATCCGAAACTCCAAAACTACAAAACTCCACAACTCCAAAACTCCGAAACTCCAAAACTCCAAAACTCCAATACTCCAAAACTCCGAAACTCTGAAACTCCGAAACTCCGAAACTCTAAAACTCCAAAACTCCAAAACTCCGAAACTCCGAAACTCCAAAACTACAAAACTCCAAAACTCCGAAACTCCAAAACTCCAAAACTCCAATACTCCAAAACTCCGAAACTCCAAAACTCCAAAACTCCAAAACTCCAAAACTCCAAAACTCCAAAACTCCGATACTCCGAAACTCCAAAACTCCAAAACTCCGAAACTCCGAAACTCCAAAACTCCGAAACTCCAAAACTCCAAAACTCCAAAACTCCGAAACTCCAAAACTCCAAAACTCCGAAACTCCGAAACTCCAAAACTCCGAAACTCCAAAACTCCAAAACTCCAAAACTCCGAAACTCCGAAACTCCAAAACTCCAAAACTCCGAAACTCCGAAACTCCAAAACTCCAAAACTCCAAAACTCCGAAACTCCGAAACTCTAAAACTCCAAAACTCCAAACTCCAAACTCCAAAACTCCGAAACTCGGAAACTCCAAAACTCCAAAACTCCGAAACTCCAAAACTCCAAAACTCCGAAACTCCGAAACTCGAAAACTCCAAAACTCCGAAACTCCAAAACTCCGAAACTCCGAAACTCCAAAACTGCAAAACTCCAAAACTCCGAAACTCCGAAACTCCAAAACTCCAAAACTCCGAAACTCCAAAACTCCAAAACTCCGAAACTCCGAAACTCCAAAACTCCAAAACTCCAAAACTCCGAAACTCCGAAACTCCAAAACTGCAAAACTCCGAAACTCCGAAACTCCGAAACTCCGAAACTCCAAAACTCCGAAACTCCAAAACTCCAATACTCCAAAACTCCGAAACTCCAAAACTCCAAAACTCCAAAACTCCGAAACTCCAAAACTCCAAAACTCGAAAACTCCAAAACTCCAAAACTCCGAAACTCCGAAACTCCGAAACTCCAAAACTCCAAAACTCCAAAACTCCGGAACTCCGAAACTCCTAAACTCCGAAACTCCAAAACTCCAAAACTCCGAAACTCCGAAACTCCAAAACTCCAAAACTCCGAAACTCCAAAACTCCGAAACTCCGAAACTCCAAAACTCCAAAACTCCAAAACTCCAAAACTCCAAAACTCCAAAACTCCGAAACTCCAAAACTCCAAAACTCCAAAACTCCAAAACTCCGAAACTCGGAAACTCGGAAACTCCGAAACTCCGAAACTCCAAAACTCCAAAACTCCAAAACTCCAAAACTCCGAAACTCGGAAACTCGGAAACTCCGAAACTCCGAAACTCCAAAACTCCAAAACTCCAAAACTCAGAAACTCCAAAACTCCAAAACTCCGAAACTCCGAAACTCCAAAACTCCAAAACTCCGAAACTCCAAAACTCCAAAACTCCAAAACTCCAAAACTCTAAAACTCCAAAACTCCAAAACTCCAAAACTCCAAAACTGCAAAACTCCAAAATTCCAAAACTCTAAAACTCCAAAACTGCAAAACTCCAAAACTCCAAAACTCCAAAACTCCAAAACTCCGAAACTCCGAAACTCCAAAACTCCAAAACTCTGAAACTCCAAAACTCCGAAACTCCAAAACTCCGAAACTCCGAAACTCCAAAACTCCAAAACTCCAAAACTCCAAAACTCCGAAACTCCGAAACTCCAAAACTGCAAAACTCCGAAACTCCGAAACTCCGAAACTCCAAAACTCCGAAACTCCAAAACTCCGAAACTCCGAAACTCCAAAACTCCAAAACTCCAAAACTCCAAAACTCCAAAACTCCGAAACTCCGAAACACCGAAACTCCGAAACTCCGAAACTCCAAAACTCCGAAACTCCAAAACTCCAATACTCCAAAACTCCAAAACTCCAAAACTCCGAAAATCTGAAACTCCGAAACTCCGAAACTCCAAAACTCTAAAACTCCAAAACTCCGAAAATCCGAAACTCCAAAACTACAAAACTCCACAACTCCAAAACTCCGAAACTCCAAAACTCCAAAACTCCAATACTCCAAAACTCCGAAACTCTGAAACTCCGAAACTCCGAAACTCTAAAACTCCAAAACTCCAAAACTCCGAAACTCCGAAACTCCAAAACTCCGAAACTCCGAAACTCCAAAACTACAAAACTCCAAAACTCCAAAACTCCGAAACTCCAAAACTCCAAAACTCCAATACTCCAAAACTCCGAAACTCCAAAACTCCAAAACTCCAAAACTCCAAAACTCCAAACTCCAAAACTCCGATACTCCGAAACTCCAAAACTCCAAAACTCCGAAACTCCGAAACTCCAAAACTCCGAAACTCCAAAACTCCAAAACTCCAAAACTCCGAAACTCCAAAACTCCAAAACTCCGAAACTCCGAAACTCCAAAACTCCGAAACTCCAAAACTCCAAAACTCCAAAACTCCGAAACTCCGAAACTCCAAAACTCCAAAACTCCGAAACTCCGAAACTCCAAAACTCCAAAACTCCAAAACTCCAAAACTCCGAAACTCCGAAACTCTAAAACTCCAAAACTCCAAACTCCAAACTCCAAAACTCCGAAACTCGGAAACTCCAAAACTCCAAAACTCCGAAACTCCAAAACTCCAAAACTCCGAAACTCCGAAACTCCAAAACTCCAAAACTCCGAAACTCCAAAACTCCGAAACTCCGAAACTCCAAAACTGCAAAACTCCAAAACTCCGAAACTCCAAAACTCCAAAACTCCGAAACTCCGAAACTCCAAAACTCCAAAACTCCGAAACTCCGAAACTCCAAAACTGCAAAACTCCGAAACTCCGAAACTCCGAAACTCCGAAACTCCAAAACTCCGAAACTCCAAAACTCCGAAACTCCGAAACTCCAAAACTCCAAAACTCCAAAACTCCGAAACTTCAAAACTCCAAAACTCCCAAACTCCGAAACTCCAAAACTCCAAAACTCCAAAACTCCAAAACTCCGAAACTCCAAAACTCCAAAACTCCAAAACTCCAAAACTCCGAAACTCCGAAACTCCAAAACTCCGAAACTCCGAAACTCCGAAACTCCAAAACTCCGAAACTCCAAAACTCCAAAACTCCGAAACTCCAAAACTCCGAAACTCCAAAACTCCAAAACTCCGAAACTCCAAAACTCCGAATCTCCAAAACTCCAAAACTCCGAAACTCCGAAACTCCGAAACTCCGAAACTCCAAAACTCCGAAACTCCAAAACTCCGAAACTCCGAAACTCCAAAACTCCAAAACTCCAAAACTCCGAAACTCCAAAACTCCAAAACTCCCAAACTCCGAAACTCCAAAACTCCAAAACTCCAAAACTCCAAAACTCCGAAACTCCAAAACTCCAAAACTCCAAAACTCCAAAACTCCAAAACTCCAAAACTCCGAAACTCCGAAACTCCAAAACTCCGAAACTCCGAAACTCCGAAACTCCAAAACTCCGAAACTCCAAAACTCCAAAACTCCGAAACTCCAAAACTCCGAAACTCCAAAACTCCAAAACTCCGAAACTCCAAAACTCCGAATCTCCAAAACTCCAAAACTCCAAAACTCCAAAACTCCGAAACTCCAAAACTCCAAAACTCCAAAACTCCAAAACTCCAAAACTCCGAAACTCCGAAACTCCGAAACTCCAAAACTCTAAAACTCCAAAACTCCGGAACTCCGAAACTCCGAAACTCCAAAACTCCAAAACACCGAAACTCCGAAACTCCAAAACTCCAAAACTCCGAAACTCCAAAACTCCGAAACTCCGAAACTCCAAAACTCCAAAACTCCAAAACTCCAAAACTCCAAAACTCCAAAACTCCGAAACTCCAAAACTCCAAAACTCCAAAACTCCAAAACTCCAAAACTCCGAAACTCGGAAACTCGGAAACTCCGAAACTCCGAAACTCCAAAACTCCAAAACACCAAAACTCCGAAACTCCAAAACTCCAAAACTCCGAAACTCCGAAACTCCAAAACTCCAAAACTCCGAAACTCCAAAACTCCAAAACTCCAAAACTCTAAAACTCCAAAACTCCAAAACTCCAAAACTGCAAAACTCCAAAATTCCAAAACTCTAAAACTCCAAAACTGCAAAACTCCAAAACTCCGAAACTCCAAAACTCCAAAACTCCGAAACTCCAAAACTCCAAAACTCCGAAACTCCGAAACTCCAAAACTCCAAAACTCCGAAACTCCAAAACTCCAAAACTCCAAAACTGCAAAACTCCAAAACTCCGAAACTCCGAAACTCCAAAACTCCAAAACTCCAAAACTCCGAAACTCCGAAACTCCGAAACTCCAAAACTCCGAAACTCCAAAACTCCGAAACTCCGAAACTCCAAAACTCCAAAACTCCGAAACTCCAAAACTCCAAAACTCCGAAACTCCGAAACTCCAAAACTCCAAAACTCCGAAACTCCAAAACTCCAAAACTCCAAAACTGCAAAACTCCAAAACTGCAAAACTCCGAAACTCCAAAACTCCAAAACTCCAAAACTCCAAAACTCCGAAACTCCGAAACTCCAAAACTCCAAAACTCCGAAACTCCAAAACTCCAAAACTCCAAAACTCCAAAACTGCAAAACTCCAAAACTCCAAAACTCCGAAACTCCAAAACTCCAAAACTCCGAAACTCCGAAACTCCAAAACTCCAAAACTCCGAAACTCCAAAACTCCAAAACTGCAAAACTCCGAAACTCCAAAACTCCAAAACTCCAAAACTCCGAAACTCCGAAACTCCAAAACTCCGAAACTCCGAAACTCCAAAACTCCAAAACTCCAAAACTCCGAAACTCCAAAACTCCGAAACTCCGAAACTCCAAAACTCCAAAACTCCAAAACTCCGAAACTCCAAAACTCCAAAAACTCCAAAACTCCGAAACTCCGAAACTCCAAAACTCTGAAACTCCAAAACTCCGAAACTCCAAAACTCCGAAACTCCGAAACTCCAAAACTCCAAAACTCCAAAACTCCGAAACTCCGAAACTCCAAAACTGCAAAACTCCGAAACTCCGAAACTCCGAAACTCCAAAACTCCGAAACTCCAAAACTCCGAAACTCCGAAACTCCAAAACTCCAAAACTCTGAAACTCCAAAACTCCGAAACTCCAAAACTCCAAAACTCCGAAACTCCGAAACTCCAAAACTCCAAAACTCCGAAACTCCAAAACTCCAAAACTGCAAAACTCCGAAACTCCAAAACTCCAAAACTCCAAAACTCCGAAACTCCGAAACTCCAAAACTCCGAAACTCCGAAACTCCAAAACTCCAAAACTCCAAAACTCCGAAACTCCAAAACTCCGAAACTCCGAAACTCCAAAACTCCAAAACTCCAAAACTCCGAAACTCCAAAACTCCAAAAACTCCAAAACTCCGAAACTCCGAAACTCCAAAACTCTGAAACTCCAAAACTCCGAAACTCCAAAACTCCGAAACTCCGAAACTCCAAAACTCCAAAACTCCAAAACTCCGAAACTCCGAAACTCCAAAACTGCAAAACTCCGAAACTCCGAAACTCCGAAACTCCAAAACTCCGAAACTCCAAAACTCCGAAACTCCGAAACTCCAAAACTCCAAAACTCTGAAACTCCAAAACTCCGAAACTCCAAAACTCCGAAACTCCGAAACTCCAAAACTCCAAAACTCCAAAACTCCGAAACTCCGAAACTCCAAAACTGCAAAACTCCGAAACTCCGAAACTCCAAAACTCCAAAACTCTGAAACTCCAAAACTCCGAAACTCCGAAACTCCAAAACTCCAAAACTCCAAAACTCCAAAACTCCAAAACTCCGAAACTCCGAAACTCCGAAACTCCGAAACTCCAAAACTCCGAAACTCCGAAACTCCAAAACTCCGAAACTCCAAAACTCCAAAACTCCAAAACTCCAATACTCCAAAACTCCAAAACTCCAAAACTCCGAAACTCTGAAACTCCGAAACTCCGAAACTCCAAAACTCTAAAACTCCAAAACTCCGAAAATCCGAAACTCCAAAACTACAAAACTCCACAACTCCAAAACTCCGAAACTCCAAAACTCCAAAACTCCAATACTCCAAAACTCCGAAACTCTGAAACTCCGAAACTCCGAAACTCTAAAACTCCAAAACTCCAAAACTCCGAAACTCCGAAACTCCAAAACTACAAAACTCCAAAACTCCGAAACTCCAAAACTCCAAAACTCCAATACTCCAAAACTCCGAAACTCCAAAACTCCAAAACTCCAAAACTCCAAAACTCCAAAACTCCAAAACTCCGATACTCCGAAACTCCAAAACTCCAAAACTCCGAAACTCCGAAACTCCAAAACTCCGAAACTCCAAAACTCCAAAACTCCAAAACTCCGAAACTCCAAAACTCCAAAACTCCGAAACTCCGAAACTCCAAAACTCCGAAACTCCAAAACTCCAAAACTCCAAAACTCCGAAACTCCGAAACTCCAAAACTCCAAAACTCCGAAACTCCGAAACTCCAAAACTCCAAAACTCCAAAACTCCGAAACTCCGAAACTCTAAAACTCCAAAACTCCAAACTCCAAACTCCAAAACTCCGAAACTCGGAAACTCCAAAACTCCAAAACTCCGAAACTCCAAAACTCCAAAACTCCGAAACTCCGAAACTCGAAAACTCCAAAACTCCGAAACTCCAAAACTCCGAAACTCCGAAACTCCAAAACTGCAAAACTCCAAAACTCCGAAACTCCGAAACTCCAAAACTCCAAAACTCCGAAACTCCAAAACTCCAAAACTCCGAAACTCCGAAACTCCAAAACTCCAAAACTCCAAAACTCCGAAACTCCGAAACTCCAAAACTGCAAAACTCCGAAACTCCGAAACTCCGAAACTCCGAAACTCCAAAACTCCGAAACTCCAAAACTCCAATACTCCAAAACTCCGAAACTCCAAAACTCCAAAACTCCAAAACTCCGAAACTCCAAAACTCCAAAACTCGAAAACTCCAAAACTCCAAAACTCCGAAACTCCGAAACTCCGAAACTCCAAAACTCCAAAACTCCAAAACTCCGGAACTCCGAAACTCCTAAACTCCGAAACTCCAAAACTCCAAAACTCCGAAACTCCGAAACTCCAAAACTCCAAAACTCCGAAACTCCAAAACTCCGAAACTCCGAAACTCCAAAACTCCAAAACTCCAAAACTCCAAAACTCCAAAACTCCAAAACTCCGAAACTCCAAAACTCCAAAACTCCAAAACTCCAAAACTCCGAAACTCGGAAACTCGGAAACTCCGAAACTCCGAAACTCCAAAACTCCAAAACTCCAAAACTCCAAAACTCCGAAACTCGGAAACTCGGAAACTCCGAAACTCCGAAACTCCAAAACTCCAAAACTCCAAAACTCAGAAACTCCAAAACTCCAAAACTCCGAAACTCCGAAACTCCAAAACTCCAAAACTCCGAAACTCCAAAACTCCAAAACTCCAAAACTCCAAAACTCTAAAACTCCAAAACTCCAAAACTCCAAAACTCCAAAACTGCAAAACTCCAAAATTCCAAAACTCTAAAACTCCAAAACTGCAAAACTCCAAAACTCCAAAACTCCAAAACTCCAAAACTCCGAAACTCCGAAACTCCAAAACTCCAAAACTCTGAAACTCCAAAACTCCGAAACTCCAAAACTCCGAAACTCCGAAACTCCAAAACTCCAAAACTCCAAAACTCCAAAACTCCGAAACTCCGAAACTCCAAAACTGCAAAACTCCGAAACTCCGAAACTCCGAAACTCCAAAACTCCGAAACTCCAAAACTCCGAAACTCCGAAACTCCAAAACTCCAAAACTCCAAAACTCCAAAACTCCAAAACTCCGAAACTCCGAAACACCGAAACTCCGAAACTCCGAAACTCCAAAACTCCGAAACTCCAAAACTCCAATACTCCAAAACTCCAAAACTCCAAAACTCCGAAAATCTGAAACTCCGAAACTCCGAAACTCCAAAACTCTAAAACTCCAAAACTCCGAAAATCCGAAACTCCAAAACTACAAAACTCCACAACTCCAAAACTCCGAAACTCCAAAACTCCAAAACTCCAATACTCCAAAACTCCGAAACTCTGAAACTCCGAAACTCCGAAACTCTAAAACTCCAAAACTCCAAAACTCCGAAACTCCGAAACTCCAAAACTCCGAAACTCCGAAACTCCAAAACTACAAAACTCCAAAACTCCAAAACTCCGAAACTCCAAAACTCCAAAACTCCAATACTCCAAAACTCCGAAACTCCAAAACTCCAAAACTCCAAAACTCCAAAACTCCAAACTCCAAAACTCCGATACTCCGAAACTCCAAAACTCCAAAACTCCGAAACTCCGAAACTCCAAAACTCCGAAACTCCAAAACTCCAAAACTCCAAAACTCCGAAACTCCAAAACTCCAAAACTCCGAAACTCCGAAACTCCAAAACTCCGAAACTCCAAAACTCCAAAACTCCAAAACTCCGAAACTCCGAAACTCCAAAACTCCAAAACTCCGAAACTCCGAAACTCCAAAACTCCAAAACTCCAAAACTCCAAAACTCCGAAACTCCGAAACTCTAAAACTCCAAAACTCCAAACTCCAAACTCCAAAACTCCGAAACTCGGAAACTCCAAAACTCCAAAACTCCGAAACTCCAAAACTCCAAAACTCCGAAACTCCGAAACTCCAAAACTCCAAAACTCCGAAACTCCAAAACTCCGAAACTCCGAAACTCCAAAACTGCAAAACTCCAAAACTCCGAAACTCCAAAACTCCAAAACTCCGAAACTCCGAAACTCCGAAACTCCAAAACTCCGAAACTCCGAAACTCCAAAACTGCAAAACTCCGAAACTCCGAAACTCCGAAACTCCGAAACTCCAAAACTCCGAAACTCCAAAACTCCGAAACTCCGAAACTCCAAAACTCCAAAACTCCAAAACTCCGAAACTTCAAAACTCCAAAACTCCCAAACTCCGAAACTCCAAAACTCCAAAACTCCAAAACTCCAAAACTCCGAAACTCCAAAACTCCAAAACTCCAAAACTCCAAAACTCCGAAACTCCGAAACTCCAAAACTCCGAAACTCCGAAACTCCGAAACTCCAAAACTCCGAAACTCCAAAACTCCAAAACTCCGAAACTCCAAAACTCCGAAACTCCAAAACTCCAAAACTCCGAAACTCCAAAACTCCGAATCTCCAAAACTCCAAAACTCCGAAACTCCGAAACTCCGAAACTCCGAAACTCCAAAACTCCGAAACTCCAAAACTCCGAAACTCCGAAACTCCAAAACTCCAAAACTCCAAAACTCCGAAACTCCAAAACTCCAAAACTCCCAAACTCCGAAACTCCAAAACTCCAAAACTCCAAAACTCCAAAACTCCGAAACTCCAAAACTCCAAAACTCCAAAACTCCAAAACTCCAAAACTCCAAAACTCCGAAACTCCGAAACTCCAAAACTCCGAAACTCCGAAACTCCGAAACTCCAAAACTCCGAAACTCCAAAACTCCAAAACTCCGAAACTCCAAAACTCCGAAACTCCAAAACTCCAAAACTCCGAAACTCCAAAACTCCGAATCTCCAAAACTCCAAAACTCCAAAACTCCAAAACTCCGAAACTCCAAAACTCCAAAACTCCAAAACTCCAAAACTCCAAAACTCCGAAACTCCGAAACTCCGAAACTCCAAAACTCTAAAACTCCAAAACTCCGGAACTCCGAAACTCCGAAACTCCAAAACTCCAAAACACCGAAACTCCGAAACTCCAAAACTCCAAAACTCCGAAACTCCAAAACTCCGAAACTCCGAAACTCCAAAACTCCAAAACTCCAAAACTCCAAAACTCCAAAACTCCAAAACTCCGAAACTCCAAAACTCCAAAACTCCAAAACTCCAAAACTCCAAAACTCCGAAACTCGGAAACTCGGAAACTCCGAAACTCCGAAACTCCAAAACTCCAAAACACCAAAACTCCGAAACTCCAAAACTCCAAAACTCCGAAACTCCGAAACTCCAAAACTCCAAAACTCCGAAACTCCAAAACTCCAAAACTCCAAAACTCTAAAACTCCAAAACTCCAAAACTCCAAAACTGCAAAACTCCAAAATTCCAAAACTCTAAAACTCCAAAACTGCAAAACTCCAAAACTCCGAAACTCCAAAACTCCAAAACTCCGAAACTCCAAAACTCCAAAACTCCGAAACTCCGAAACTCCAAAACTCCAAAACTCCGAAACTCCAAAACTCCAAAACTCCAAAACTGCAAAACTCCAAAACTCCGAAACTCCGAAACTCCAAAACTCCAAAACTCCAAAACTCCGAAACTCCGAAACTCCGAAACTCCAAAACTCCGAAACTCCAAAACTCCGAAACTCCGAAACTCCAAAACTCCAAAACTCCGAAACTCCAAAACTCCAAAACTCCGAAACTCCGAAACTCCAAAACTCCAAAACTCCGAAACTCCAAAACTCCAAAACTCCAAAACTGCAAAACTCCAAAACTGCAAAACTCCGAAACTCCAAAACTCCAAAACTCCAAAACTCCAAAACTCCGAAACTCCGAAACTCCAAAACTCCAAAACTCCGAAACTCCAAAACTCCAAAACTCCAAAACTCCAAAACTGCAAAACTCCAAAACTCCAAAACTCCGAAACTCCAAAACTCCAAAACTCCGAAACTCCGAAACTCCAAAACTCCAAAACTCCGAAACTCCAAAACTCCAAAACTGCAAAACTCCGAAACTCCAAAACTCCAAAACTCCAAAACTCCGAAACTCCGAAACTCCAAAACTCCGAAACTCCGAAACTCCAAAACTCCAAAACTCCAAAACTCCGAAACTCCAAAACTCCGAAACTCCGAAACTCCAAAACTCCAAAACTCCAAAACTCCGAAACTCCAAAACTCCAAAAACTCCAAAACTCCGAAACTCCGAAACTCCAAAACTCTGAAACTCCAAAACTCCGAAACTCCAAAACTCCGAAACTCCGAAACTCCAAAACTCCAAAACTCCAAAACTCCGAAACTCCGAAACTCCAAAACTGCAAAACTCCGAAACTCCGAAACTCCGAAACTCCAAAACTCCGAAACTCCAAAACTCCGAAACTCCGAAACTCCAAAACTCCAAAACTCTGAAACTCCAAAACTCCGAAACTCCAAAACTCCGAAACTCCGAAACTCCAAAACTCCAAAACTCCAAAACTCCGAAACTCCGAAACTCCAAAACTGCAAAACTCCGAAACTCCGAAACTCCAAAACTCCAAAACTCTGAAACTCCAAAACTCCGAAACTCCGAAACTCCAAAACTCCAAAACTCCAAAACTCCAAAACTCCAAAACTCCGAAACTCCGAAACTCCGAAACTCCGAAACTCCAAAACTCCGAAACTCCGAAACTCCAAAACTCCGAAACTCCAAAACTCCAAAACTCCAAAACTCCAATACTCCAAAACTCCAAAACTCCAAAACTCCGAAACTCTGAAACTCCGAAACTCCGAAACTCCAAAACTCTAAAACTCCAAAACTCCGAAAATCCGAAACTCCAAAACTACAAAACTCCACAACTCCAAAACTCCGAAACTCCAAAACTCCAAAACTCCAATACTCCAAAACTCCGAAACTCTGAAACTCCGAAACTCCGAAACTCTAAAACTCCAAAACTCCAAAACTCCGAAACTCCGAAACTCCAAAACTACAAAACTCCAAAACTCCGAAACTCCAAAACTCCAAAACTCCAATACTCCAAAACTCCGAAACTCCAAAACTCCAAAACTCCAAAACTCCAAAACTCCAAAACTCCGATACTCCGAAACTCCAAAACTCCAAAACTCCGAAACTCCGAAACTCCAAAACTCCGAAACTCCAAAACTCCAAAACTCCAAAACTCCGAAACTCCAAAACTCCAAAACTCCGAAACTCCGAAACTCCAAAACTCCGAAACTCCAAAACTCCAAAACTCCAAAACTCCGAAACTCCGAAACTCCAAAACTCCAAAACTCCGAAACTCCGAAACTCCAAAACTCCAAAACTCCAAAACTCCGAAACTCCGAAACTCTAAAACTCCAAAACTCCAAACTCCAAACTCCAAAACTCCGAAACTCGGAAACTCCAAAACTCCAAAACTCCGAAACTCCAAAACTCCAAAACTCCGAAACTCCGAAACTCGAAAACTCCAAAACTCCGAAACTCCAAAACTCCGAAACTCCGAAACTCCAAAACTGCAAAACTCCAAAACTCCGAAACTCCGAAACTCCAAAACTCCAAAACTCCGAAACTCCAAAACTCCAAAACTCCGAAACTCCGAAACTCCAAAACTCCAAAACTCCAAAACTCCGAAACTCCGAAACTCCAAAACTGCAAAACTCCGAAACTCCGAAACTCCGAAACTCCGAAACTCCAAAACTCCGAAACTCCAAAACTCCGAAACTCCGAAACTCCAAAACTCCAAAACTCCAAAACTCCGAAACTCCAAAACTCCAAAACTCCCAAACTCCGAAACTCCAAAACTCCAAAACTCCAAAACTCCAAAACTCCGAAACTCCAAAACTCCAAAACTCCAAAACTCCAAAACTCCAAAACTCCGAAACTCCGAAACTCCAAAACTCCGAAACTCCGAAACTCCAAAACTCCGAAACTCCAAAACTCCGAAACTCCGAAACTCCAAAACTCCGAAACTCCAAAACTCCAAAACTCCGAAACTCTAAAACTCCGAAACTCCAAAACTCCAAAACTCCGAAACTCCAAAACTCCGAATCTCCAAAACTCCAAAACTCCAAAACTCCAAAACTCCGAAACTCCAAAACTCCAAAACTCGAAAACTCCAAAACTCCAAAACTCCGAAACTCCGAAACTCCGAAACTCCAAAACTCCAAAACTCCAAAACTCCGGAACTCCGAAACTCCTAAACTCCGAAACTCCAAAACTCCAAAACTCCGAAACTCCGAAACTCCAAAACTCCAAAACTCCGAAACTCCAAAACTCCGAAACTCCGAAACTCCAAAACTCCAAAACTCCAAAACTCCAAAACTCCAAAACTCCAAAACTCCGAAACTCCAAAACTCCAAAACTCCAAAACTCCAAAACTCCGAAACTCGGAAACTCGGAAACTCCGAAACTCCGAAACTCCAAAACTCCAAAACTCCAAAACTCCGAAACTCCAAAACTCCAAAACTCCGAAACTCCGAAACTCCAAAACTCCAAAACTCCGAAACTCCAAAACTCCAAAACTCCAAAACTCCAAAACTCTAAAACTCCAAAACTCCAAAACTCCAAAACTCCAAAACTGCAAAACTCCAAAATTCCAAAACTCTAAAACTCCAAAACTGCAAAACTCCAAAACTCCAAAACTCCAAAACTCCAAAACTCCGAATCTCCAAAACTCCAAAACTCCAAAACTCCAAAACTCCGAAACTCCAAAACTCCAAAACTCGAAAACTCCAAAACTCCAAAACTCCGAAACTCCGAAACTCCGAAACTCCAAAACTCCAAAACTCCAAAACTCCGGAACTCCGAAACTCCTAAACTCCGAAACTCCAAAACTCCAAAACTCCGAAACTCCGAAACTCCAAAACTCCAAAACTCCGAAACTCCAAAACTCCGAATCTCCAAAACTCCAAAACTCCAAAACTCCAAAACTCCGAAACTCCAAAACTCCAAAACTCCAAAACTCCAAAACTCCAAAACTCCGAAACTCCGAAACTCCGAAACTCCAAAACTCCAAAACTCCAAAACTCCGGAACTCCGAAACTCCGAAACTCCAAAACTCCAAAACTCCGAAACTCCGAAACTCCAAAACTCCAAAACTCCGAAACTCCAAAACTCCGAAACTCCGAAACTCCAAAACTCCAAAACTCCAAAACTCCAAAACTCCAAAACTCCAAAACTCCGAAACTCCAAAACTCCAAAACTCCAAAACTCCAAAACTCCAAAACTCCGAAACTCGGAAACTCGGAAACTCCGAAACTCCGAAACTCCAAAACTCCAAAACACCAAAACTCCGAAACTCCAAAACTCCAAAACTCCGAAACTCCGAAACTCCAAAACTCCAAAACTCCGAAACTCCAAAACTCCAAAACTCCAAAACTCCAAAACTCTAAAACTCCAAAACTCCAAAACTCCAAAACTGCAAAACTCCAAAATTCCAAAACTCTAAAACTCCAAAACTGCAAAACTCCAAAACTCCGAAACTCCAAAACTCCAAAACTCCGAAACTCCAAAACTCCAAAACTCCGAAACTCCGAAACTCCAAAACTCCAAAACTCCGAAACTCCAAAACTCCAAAACTCCAAAACTGCAAAACTCCAAAACTCCGAAACTCCGAAACTCCAAAACTCCAAAACTCCAAAACTCCGAAACTCCGAAACTCCGAAACTCCAAAACTCCGAAACTCCAAAACTCCGAAACTCCGAAACTCCAAAACTCCAAAACTCCGAAACTCCAAAACTCCAAAACTCCGAAACTCCGAAACTCCAAAACTCCAAAACTCCGAAACTCCAAAACTCCAAAACTCCAAAACTGCAAAACTCCAAAACTGCAAAACTCCGAAACTCCAAAACTCCAAAACTCCAAAACTCCAAAACTCCGAAACTCCGAAACTCCAAAACTCCAAAACTCCGAAACTCCAAAACTCCAAAACTCCAAAACTCCAAAACTGCAAAACTCCAAAACTCCAAAACTCCGAAACTCCAAAACTCCAAAACTCCGAAACTCCGAAACTCCAAAACTCCAAAACTCCGAAACTCCAAAACTCCAAAACTGCAAAACTCCGAAACTCCAAAACTCCAAAACTCCAAAACTCCGAAACTCCGAAACTCCAAAACTCCGAAACTCCGAAACTCCAAAACTCCAAAACTCCAAAACTCCGAAACTCCAAAACTCCGAAACTCCGAAACTCCAAAACTCCAAAACTCCAAAACTCCGAAACTCCAAAACTCCAAAAACTCCAAAACTCCGAAACTCCGAAACTCCAAAACTCTGAAACTCCAAAACTCCGAAACTCCAAAACTCCGAAACTCCGAAACTCCAAAACTCCAAAACTCCAAAACTCCGAAACTCCGAAACTCCAAAACTGCAAAACTCCGAAACTCCGAAACTCCGAAACTCCAAAACTCCGAAACTCCAAAACTCCGAAACTCCGAAACTCCAAAACTCCAAAACTCTGAAACTCCAAAACTCCGAAACTCCAAAACTCCGAAACTCCGAAACTCCAAAACTCCAAAACTCCAAAACTCCGAAACTCCGAAACTCCAAAACTGCAAAACTCCGAAACTCCGAAACTCCAAAACTCCAAAACTCTGAAACTCCAAAACTCCGAAACTCCGAAACTCCAAAACTCCAAAACTCCAAAACTCCAAAACTCCAAAACTCCGAAACTCCGAAACTCCGAAACTCCAAAACTCCGAAACTCCGAAACTCCAAAACTCCGAAACTCCAAAACTCCAAAACTCCAAAACTCCAATACTCCAAAACTCCAAAACTCCAAAACTCCGAAACTCTGAAACTCCGAAACTCCGAAACTCCAAAACTCTACAACTCCAAAACTCCGAAAATCCGAAACTCCAAAACTACAAAACTCCACAACTCCAAAACTCCGAAACTCCAAAACTCCAAAACTCCAATACTCCAAAACTCCGAAACTCTGAAACTCCGAAACTCCGAAACTCTAAAACTCCAAAACTCCAAAACTCCGAAACTCCGAAACTCCAAAACTACAAAACTCCAAAACTCCGAAACTCCAAAACTCCAAAACTCCAATACTCCAAAACTCCGAAACTCCAAAACTCCAAAACTCCAAAACTCCAAAACTCCAAAACTCCAAAACTCCGATACTCCGAAACTCCAAAACTCCAAAACTCCGAAACTCCGAAACTCCAAAACTCCGAAACTCCAAAACTCCAAAACTCCAAAACTCCGAAACTCCAAAACTCCAAAACTCCGAAACTCCGAAACTCCAAAACTCCGAAACTCCAAAACTCCAAAACTCCAAAACTCCGAAACTCCGAAACTCCAAAACTCCAAAACTCCGAAACTCCGAAACTCCAAAACTCCAAAACTCCAAAACTCCGAAACTCCGAAACTCTAAAACTCCAAAACTCCAAACTCCAAACTCCAAAACTCCGAAACTCGGAAACTCCAAAACTCCAAAACTCCGAAACTCCAAAACTCCAAAACTCCGAAACTCCGAAACTCGAAAACTCCAAAACTCCGAAACTCCAAAACTCCGAAACTCCGAAACTCCAAAACTGCAAAACTCCAAAACTCCGAAACTCCGAAACTCCAAAACTCCAAAACTCCGAAACTCCAAAACTCCAAAACTCCGAAACTCCGAAACTCCAAAACTCCAAAACTCCAAAACTCCGAAACTCCGAAACTCCAAAACTGCAAAACTCCGAAACTCCGAAACTCCGAAACTCCGAAACTCCAAAACTCCGAAACTCCAAAACTCCAATACTCCAAAACTCCGAAACTCCAAAACTCCAAAACTCCAAAACTCCGAAACTCCAAAACTCCAAAACTCGAAAACTCCAAAACTCCAAAACTCCGAAACTCCGAAACTCCGAAACTCCAAAACTCCAAAACTCCAAAACTCCGGAACTCCGAAACTCCTAAACTCCGAAACTCCAAAACTCCAAAACTCCGAAACTCCGAAACTCCAAAACTCCAAAACTCCGAAACTCCAAAACTCCGAAACTCCGAAACTCCAAAACTCCAAAACTCCAAAACTCCAAAACTCCAAAACTCCAAAACTCCGAAACTCCAAAACTCCAAAACTCCAAAACTCCAAAACTCCGAAACTCGGAAACTCGGAAACTCCGAAACTCCGAAACTCCAAAACTCCAAAACTCCAAAACTCCGAAACTCCAAAACTCCAAAACTCCGAAACTCCGAAACTCCAAAACTCCAAAACTCCGAAACTCCAAAACTCCAAAACTCCAAAACTCCAAAACTCTAAAACTCCAAAACTCCAAAACTCCAAAACTCCAAAACTGCAAAACTCCAAAATTCCAAAACTCTAAAACTCCAAAACTGCAAAACTCCAAAACTCCAAAACTCCAAAACTCCAAAACTCCAAAACTCCGAAACTCCGAAACTCCAAAACTCCAAAACTCTGAAACTCCAAAACTCCGAAACTCCAAAACTCCGAAACTCCGAAACTCCAAAACTCCAAAACTCCAAAACTCCAAAACTCCGAAACTCCGAAACTCCAAAACTGCAAAACTCCGAAACTCCGAAACTCCGAAACTCCAAAACTCCGAAACTCCAAAACTCCGAAACTCCGAAACTCCAAAACTCCAAAACTCCAAAACTCCAAAACTCCGAAACTCCGAAACTCCGAAACTCCGAAACTCCGAAACTCCAAAACTCCGAAACTCCAAAACTCCAAAACTCCAAAACTCCAATACTCCAAAACTCCAAAACTCCAAAACTCCGAAAATCTGAAACTCCGAAACTCCGAAACTCCAAAACTCTAAAACTCCAAAACTCCGAAAATCCGAAACTCCAAAACTACAAAACTCCACAACTCCAAAACTCCGAAACTCCAAAACTCCAAAACTCCAATACTCCAAAACTCCGAAACTCTGAAACTCCGAAACTCCGAAACTCTAAAACTCCAAAACTCCAAAACTCCGAAACTCCGAAACTCCAAAACTCCAATACTCCAAAACTCCGAAACTCCAAAACTCCAAAACTCCAAAACTCCAAAACTCCAAAACTCCGAAACTCCGAAACTCTAAAACTCCAAAACTCCAAACTCCAAACTCCAAAACTCCGAAACTCGGAAACTCCAAAACTCCAAAACTCCGAAACTCCAAAACTCCGAAACTCCAAAACTCCAAAACTCCAAAACTCCGAAACTCCAAAACTCCAAAACTCCGAAACTCCGAAACTCCAAAACTCCGAAACTCCAAAACTCCAAAACTCCAAAACTCCGAAACTCCGAAACTCCAAAACTCCAAAACTCCGAAACTCCGAAACTCCAAAACTCCAAAACTCCAAAACTCCAAAACTCCGAAACTCCGAAACTCTAAAACTCCAAAACTCCAAACTCCAAACTCCAAAACTCCGAAACTCGGAAACTCCAAAACTCCAAAACTCCGAAACTCCAAAACTCCAAAACTCCGAAACTCCGAAACTCCAAAACTCCAAAACTCCGAAACTCCAAAACTCCGAAACTCCGAAACTCCAAAACTGCAAAACTCCAAAACTCCGAAACTCCAAAACTCCAAAACTCCGAAACTCCGAAACTCCAAAACTCCAAAACTCCAAAACTCCGAAACTCCGAAACTCCAAAACTGCAAAACTCCGAAACTCCGAAACTCCGAAACTCCGAAACTCCAAAACTCCGAAACTCCAAAACTCCGAAACTCCGAAACTCCAAAACTCCAAAACTCCAAAACTCCGAAACTCCAAAACTCCAAAACTCCAAAACTCCAAAACTCCGAAACTCCGAAACTCCAAAACTCCAAAACTCCAAAACTCCGAAACTCCGAAACTCCAAAACTGAAAAACTCCGAAACTCCGAAACTCCGAAACTCCGAAACTCCAAAACTCCGAAACTCCAAAACTCCGAAACTCCGAAACTCCAAAACTCCAAAACTCCGAAACTCCAAAACTCCGAATCTCCAAAACTCCAAAACTCCAAAACTCCAAAACTCCGAAACTCCAAAACTCCAAAACTCGAAAACTCCAAAACTCCAAAACTCCGAAACTCCGAAACTCCGAAACTCCAAAACTCCAAAACTCCAAAACTCCGGAACTCCGAAACTCCTAAACTCCGAAACTCCAAAACTCCAAAACTCCGAAACTCCGAAACTGCAAAACTCCAAAACTCCGAAACTCCAAAACTCCGAAACTCCGAAACTCCAAAACTCCAAAACTCCAAAACTGCAAAACTCCAAAACTCCAAAACTCCGAAACTCCAAAACTCCAAAACTCCAAAACTCCAAAACTCCGAAACTCGGAAACTCGGAAACTCCGAAACTCCGAAACTCCAAAACTCCAAAACTCCAAAACTCCGAAACTCCAAAACTCCAAAACTCCGAAACTCCAAAACTCCAAAACTCCAAAACTCCAAAACTCTAAAACTCCAAAACTCCAAAACTCCAAAACTCCAAAACTGCAAAACTCCAAAATTCCAAAACTCTAAAACTCCAAAACTGCAAAACTCCAAAACTCCAAAACTCCAAAACTCCAAAACTCCAAAACTCCGAAACTCCGAAACTCCAAAACTCCAAAACTCTGAAACTCCAAAACTCCGAAACTCCAAAACTCCGAAACTCCGAAACTCCAAAACTCCAAAACTCCAAAACTCCAAAACTCCGAAACTCCGAAACTCCAAAACTGCAAAACTCCGAAACTCCGAAACTCCGAAACTCCAAAACTCCGAAACTCCAAAACTCCGAAACTCCGAAACTCCAAAACTCCAAAACTCCAAAACTCCAAAACTCCAAAACTCCGAAACTCCGAAACTCCGAAACTCCGAAACTCCGAAACTCCAAAACTCCGAAACTCCAAAACTCCAAAACTCCAAAACTCCAATACTCCAAAACTCCAAAACTCCAAAACTCCGAAAATCTGAAACTCCGAAACTCCGAAACTCCAAAACTCTAAAACTCCAAAACTCCGAAAATCCGAAACTCCAAAACTACAAAACTCCACAACTCCAAAACTCCGAAACTCCAAAACTCCAAAACTCCAATACTCCAAAACTCCGAAACTCTGAAACTCCGAAACTCCGAAACTCTAAAACTCCAAAACTCCAAAACTCCGAAACTCCGAAACTCCAAAACTCCAATACTCCAAAACTCCGAAACTCCAAAACTCCAAAACTCCAAAACTCCAAAACTCCAAACTCCAAAACTCCGATACTCCGAAACTCCAAAACTCCAAAACTCCGAAACTCCGAAACTCCAAAACTCCGAAACTCCAAAACTCCAAAACTCCAAAACTCCGAAACTCCAAAACTCCAAAACTCCGAAACTCCGAAACTCCAAAACTCCGAAACTCCAAAACTCCAAAACTCCAAAACTCCGAAACTCCGAAACTCCAAAACTCCAAAACTCCGAAACTCCGAAACTCCAAAACTCCAAAACTCCAAAACTCCAAAACTCCGAAACTCCGAAACTCTAAAACTCCAAAACTCCAAACTCCAAACTCCAAAACTCCGAAACTCGGAAACTCCAAAACTCCAAAACTCCGAAACTCCAAAACTCCAAAACTCCGAAACTCCGAAACTCCAAAACTCCAAAACTCCGAAACTCCAAAACTCCGAAACTCCGAAACTCCAAAACTGCAAAACTCCAAAACTCCGAAACTCCAAAACTCCAAAACTCCGAAACTCCGAAACTCCAAAACTCCAAAACTCCAAAACTCCGAAACTCCGAAACTCCAAAACTGCAAAACTCCGAAACTCCGAAACTCCGAAACTCCGAAACTCCAAAACTCCGAAACTCCAAAACTCCGAAACTCCGAAACTCCAAAACTCCAAAACTCCAAAACTCCGAAACTCCAAAACTCCAAAACTCCAAAACTCCAAAACTCCGAAACTCCGAAACTCCAAAACTCCAAAACTCCAAAACTCCGAAACTCCGAAACTCCAAAACTGCAAAACTCCGAAACTCCGAAACTCCGAAACTCCAAAACTCCGAAACTCCAAAACTCCGAAACTCCGAAACTCCAAAACTCCAAAACTCCAAAACTCCGAAACTCCAAAACTCCAAAACTCCCAAACTCCGAAACTCCAAAACTCCAAAACTCCAAAACTCCAAAACTCCGAAACTCCAAAACTCCAAAACTCCAAAACTCCAAAACTCCAAAACTCCGAAACTCCGAAACTCCAAAACTCCGAAACTCCGAAACTCCGAAACTCCAAAACTCCGAAACTCCAAAACTCCAAAACTCCGAAACTCTAAAACTCCGAAACTCCAAAACTCCAAAACTCCGAAACTCCAAAACTCCGAATCTCCAAAACTCCAAAACTCCAAAACTCCAAAACTCCGAAACTCCAAAACTCCAAAACTCCAAAACTCCAAAACTCCAAAACTCCGAAACTCCGAAACTCCGAAACTCCAAAACTCCAAAACTCCAAAACTCCGGAACTCCGAAACTCCTAAACTCCTAAACTCCGAAACTCCAAAACTCCAAAACTCCGAAACTCCGAAACTCCAAAACTCCAAAACTCCGAAACTCCAAAACTCCGAAACTCCGAAACTCCAAAACTCCAAACCTCCAAAACTCCAAAACTCCAAAACTCCAAAACTCCGAAACTCCAAAACTCCAAAACTCCAAAACTCCAAAACTCCGAAACTCGGAAACTCGGAAACTCCGAAACTCCGAAACTCCAAAACTCCAAAACTCCAAAACTCCGAAACTCCAAAACTCCAAAACTCCGAAACTCCGAAACTCCAAAACTCCAAAACTCCGAAACTCCAAAACTCCAAAACTCCAAAACTCCAAAACTCTAAAACTCCAAAACTCCAAAACTCCAAAACTCCAAAACTGCAAAACTCCAAAACTCCAAAACTCCGAAACTCCGAAACTCCAAAACTGCAAAACTCCGAAACTCCGAAACTCCGAAACTCCAAAACTCCGAAACTCCAAAACTCCGAAACTCCGAAACTCCAAAACTCCAAAACTCTGAAACTCCAAAACTCCGAAACTCCAAAACTCCGAAACTCCGAAACTCCAAAACTCCAAAACTCCAAAACTCCGAAACTCCGAAACTCCAAAACTGCAAAACTCCGAAACTGCGAAACTCCGAAACTCCAAAACTCTGAAACTCCAAAACTCCGAAACTCCGAAACTCCAAAACTCCAAAACTCCAAAACTCCAAAACTCCGAAACTCCAAAACTCCGAAACTCCGAAACTCCAAAACTCCGAAACTCCGAAACTCCGAAACTCCAAAACTCCGAAACTCCAAAACTCCAAAACTCCGAAACTCCAAAACTCCGAATCTCCAAAACTCCAAAACTCCAAAACTCCAAAACTCCGAAACTCCAAAACTCCAAAACTCCAAAACTCCAAAACTCCAAAACTCCGAAACTCCGAAACTCCGAAACTCCAAAACTCCAAAACTCCAAAACTCCGGAACTCCGAAACTCCTAAACTCCGAAACTCCAAAACTCCAAAACTCCGAAACTCCGAAACTCCAAAACTCCAAAACTCCGAAACTCCAAAACTCCGAAACTCCGAAACTCCAAAACTCCAAAACTCCAAAACTCCAAAACTCCAAAACTCCAAAACTCCGAAACTCCAAAACTCCAAAACTCCAAAACTCCAAAACTCCGAAACTCGGAAACTCGGAAACTCCGAAACTCCGAAACTCCAAAACTCCAAAACTCCAAAACTCCGAAACTCCGAAACTCCGAAACTCCGAAACTCCAAAACTCCAAAACTCCGAAACTCCAAAACTCCAAAACTCCAAAACTCCAAAACTCTAAAACTCCAAAACTCCAAAACTCCAAAACTCCAAAACTCCAAAACTGCAAAACTCCAAAATTCCAAAACTCTAAAACTCCAAAACTGCAAAACTCCAAAACTCCAAAACTCCAAAACTCCAAAACTCCAAAACTCCAAAACTCCGAAACTCCGAAACTCCAAAACTCTGAAACTCCAAAACTCCGAAACTCCAAAACTCCGAAACTCCGAAACTCCAAAACTCCAAAACTCCAAAACTCCAAAACTCCGAAACTCCGAAACTCCAAAACTCCAAAACTCCGAAACTCCGAAACTCCGAAACTCCAAAACTCCGAAACTCCAAAACTCCGAAACTCCGAAACTCCAAAACTCCAAAACTCCAAAACTCCAAAACTCCGAAACTCCGAAACTCCGAAACTCCGAAACTCCGAAACTCCAAAACTCCGAAACTCCAAAACTCCAAAACTCCAAAACTCCAATACTCCAAAACTCCAAAACTCCAAAACTCCGAAACTCTGAAACTCCGAAACTCCGAAACTCCAAAACTCTAAAACTCCAAAACTCCGAAAATTCGAAACTCCAAAACTACAAAACTCCACAACTCCAAAACTCCGAAACTCCAAAACTCCAAAACTCCAATACTCCAAAACTCCGAAACTCTGAAACTCCGAAACTCCGAAACTCTAAAACTCCAAAACTCCAAAACTCCGAAACTCCGAAACTCCAAAACTCCGAAACTCCGAAACTCCAAAACTACAAAACTCCAAAACTCCAAAACTCCGAAACTCCAAAACTCCAAAACTCCAATACTCCAAAACTCCGAAACTCCAAAACTCCAAAACTCCAAAACTCCAAACTCCAAAACTCCGATACTCCGAAACTCCAAAACTCCAAAACTCCGAAACTCCGAAACTCCAAAACTCCGAAACTCCAAAACTCCAAAACTCCAAAACTCCGAAACTCCAAAACTCCAAAGCTCCGAAACTCCGAAACTCCAAAACTCCGAAACTCCAAAACTCCAAAACTCCAAAACTCCGAAACTCCGAAACTCCAAAACTCCAAAACTCCGAAACTCCGAAACTCCAAAACTCTGAAACTCCAAAACTCCGAGACTCCAAAACTCCGAAACTCCGAAACTCCAAAACTCCAAAACTCCAAAACTCCGAAACTCCGAAACTCCAAAACTGCAAAACTCCGAAACTCCGAAACTCCGAAACTCCAAAACTCCAAAACTCCAAAACTCCGAAACTCCGAAACTCCAAAACTCCAAAACTCCAAAACTCCAAAACTCCGAAACTCCAAAACTCCAAAACTCCGAAACTCCGAAACTCCAAAACTCCGAAACTCCAAAACTCCAAAACTCCAAAACTCCGAAACTCCGAAACTCCAAAACTCCAAAACTCCGAAACTCCGAAACTCCAAAACTCCGAAACTCCGAAACTCCAAAACTCCAAAACTCCAAAACTCCGAAACTCCGAAACTCTAAAACTCCAAAACTCCAAACTCCAAACTCCAAAACTCCGAAACTCGGAAACTCCAAAACTCCAAAACTCCGAAACTCCAAAACTCCAAAACTCCGAAACTCCGAAACTCGAAAACTCCAAAACTCCGAAACTCCAAAACTCCGAAACTCCGAAACTCCAAAACTGCAAAACTCCAAAACTCCGAAACTCCGAAACTCCAAAACTCCAAAACTCCAAAACTCCGAAACTCCAAAACTCCAAAACTCCGAAACTCCGAAACTCCAAAACTCCAAAACTCCAAAACTCCGAAACTCCGAAACTCCAAAACTGCAAAACTCCGAAACTCCGAAACTCCGAAACTCCAAAACTCCAAAACTCCGAAACTCCAAAACTCCGAATCTCCAAAACTCCAAAACTCCAAAACTCCAAAACTCCGAAACTCCAAAACTCCAAAACTCCAAAACTCCAAAACTCCAAAACTCCGAAACTCCGAAACTCCGAAACTCCAAAACTCCAAAACTCCAAAACTCCGGAACTCCGAAACTCCTAAACTCCGAAACTCCAAAACTCCAAAACTCCGAAACTCCGAAACTCCAAAACTCCAAAACTCCGAAACTCCAAAACTCCGAAACTCCGAAACTCCAAAACTCCAAAACTCCAAAACTCCAAAACTCCAAAACTCCAAAACTCCGAAACTCCAAAACTCCAAAACTCCAAAACTCCAAAACTCCGAAACTCGGAAACTCGGAAACTCCGAAACTCCGAAACTCCAAAACTCCAAAACTCCAAAACTCCGAAACTCCAAAACTCCAAAACTCCGAAACTCCGAAACTCCAAAACTCCAAAACTCCGAAACTCCAAAACTCCAAAACTCCAAAACTCCAAAACTCTAAAACTCCAAAACTCCAAAACTCCAAAACTCCAAAACTGCAAAACTCCAAAATTCCAAAACTCTAAAACTCCAAAACTGCAAAACTCCAAAACTCCAAAACTCCAAAACTCCAAAACTCCAAAACTCCAAAACTCCGAAACTCCGAAACTCCAAAACTCCAAAACTCTGAAACTCCAAAACTCCGAAACTCCAAAACTCCGAAACTCCGAAACTCCAAAACTCCAAAACTCCAAAACTCCAAAACTCCGAAACTCCGAAACTCCAAAACTGCAAAACTCCGAAACTCCGAAACTCCGAAACTCCAAAACTCCGAAACTCCAAAACTCCGAAACTCCGAAACTCCAAAACTCCAAAACTCCAAAACTCCAAAACTCCAAAACTCCGAAACTCCGAAACTCCGAAACTCCGAAACTCCGAAACTCCAAAACTCCGAAACTCCAAAACTCCAATACTCCAAAACTCCAAAACTCCAAAACTCCGAAAATCTGAAACTCCGAAACTCCGAAACTCCAAAACTCTAAAACTCCAAAACTCCGAAAATCCGAAACTCCAAAACTACAAAACTCCACAACTCCAAAACTCCGAAACTCCAAAACTCCAAAACTCCAATACTCCAAAACTCCGAAACTCTGAAACTCCGAAACTCCGAAACTCTAAAACTCCAAAACTCCAAAACTCCGAAACTCCGAAACTCCAAAACTCCGAAACTCCGAAACTCCAAAACTACAAAACTCCAAAACTCCAAAACTCCGAAACTCCAAAACTCCAAAACTCCAATACTCCAAAACTCCGAAACTCCAAAACTCCAAAACTCCAAAACTCCAAAACTCCAAACTCCAAAACTCCGATACTCCGAAACTCCAAAACTCCGAAACTCCGAAACTCCAAAACTCCAAAACTCCGAAACTCCAAAACTCCAAAACTCCAAAACTCCAAAACTCCGAAACTCCGAAACTCCAAAACTCCAAAACTCCGAAACTCCAAAACTCCAAAACTCCAAAACTGCAAAACTCCAAAACTCCGAAACTCCGAAACTCCAAAACTCCGAAACTCCGAAACTCCAAAACTCCAAAACTCCAAAACTCCGAAACTCCAAAACTCCGAAACTCCGAAACTCCAAAACTCCAAAACTCCAAAACTCCGAAACTCCAAAACTCCAAAAACTCCAAAACTCCGAAACTCCGAAACTCCAAAACTCTGAAACTCCAAAACTCCGAAACTCCAAAACTCCGAAACTCCGAAACTCCAAAACTCCAAAACTCCAAAACTCCGAAACTCCGAAACTCCAAAACTGCAAAACTCCGAAACTCCGAAACTCCGAAACTCCAAAACTCCGAAACTCCAAAACTCCGAAACTCCGAAACTCCAAAACTCCAAAACTCTGAAACTCCAAAACTCCGAAACTCCAAAACTCCGAAACTCCGAAACTCCAAAACTCCAAAACTCCAAAACTCCGAAACTCCGAAACTCCAAAACTGCAAAACTCCGAAACTCCGAAACTCCGAAACTCCAAAACTCTGAAACTCCAAAACTCCGAAACTCCGAAACTCCAAAACTCCAAAACTCCAAAACTCCAAAACTCCGAAACTCCAAAACTCCGAAACTCCGAAACTCCAAAACTCCGAAACTCCGAAACTCCGAAACTCCAAAACTCCGAAACTCCAAAACTCCAAAACTCCGAAACTCCAAAACTCCGAATCTCCAAAACTCCAAAACTCCAAAACTCCAAAACTCCGAAACTCCAAAACTCCAAAACTCCAAAACTCCAAAACTCCAAAACTCCGAAACTCCGAAACTCCGAAACTCCAAAACTCCAAAACTCCAAAACTCCGGAACTCCGAAACTCCTAAACTCCGAAACTCCAAAACTCCAAAACTCCGAAACTCCGAAACTCCAAAACTCCAAAACTCCGAAACTCCAAAACTCCGAAACTCCGAAACTCCAAAACTCCAAAACTCCAAAACTCCAAAACTCCAAAACTCCAAAACTCCGAAACTCCAAAACTCCAAAACTCCAAAACTCCAAAACTCCGAAACTCGGAAACTCGGAAACTCCGAAACTCCGAAACTCCAAAACTCCAAAACTCCAAAACTCCGAAACTCCGAAACTCCGAAACTCCGAAACTCCAAAACTCCAAAACTCCGAAACTCCAAAACTCCAAAACTCCAAAACTCCAAAACTCTAAAACTCCAAAACTCCAAAACTCCAAAACTCCAAAACTGCAAAACTCCAAAATTCCAAAACTCTAAAACTCCAAAACTGCAAAACTCCAAAACTCCAAAACTCCAAAACTCCAAAACTCCAAAACTCCAAAACTCCGAAACTCCGAAACTCCAAAACTCCAAAACTCTGAAACTCCAAAACTCCGAAACTCCAAAACTCCGAAACTCCGAAACTCCAAAACTCCAAAACTCCAAAACTCCAAAACTCCGAAACTCCGAAACTCCAAAACTCCAAAACTCCGAAACTCCGAAACTCCAAAACTCCGAAACTCCAAAACTCCGAAACTCCGAAACTCCAAAACTCCAAAACTCCAAAACTCCAAAACTCCGAAACTCCGAAACTCCGAAACTCCGAAACTCCGAAACTCCAAAACTCCGAAACTCCAAAACTCCAAAACTCCAAAACTCCAATACTCCAAAACTCCAAAACTCCAAAACTCCGAAACTCTGAAACTCCGAAACTCCGAAACTCCAAAACTCTAAAACTCCAAAACTCCGAAAATCCGAAACTCCAAAACTACAAAACTCCAATACTCCAAAACTCCGAAACTCTGAAACTCCGAAACTCCGAAACTCTAAAACTCCAAAACTCCAAAACTCCGAAACTCCGAAACTCCAAAACTCCGAAACTCCGAAACTCCAAAACTACAAAACTCCAAAACTCCAAAACTCCGAAACTCCAAAACTCCAAAACTCCAATACTCCAAAACTCCGAAACTCCAAAACTCCAAAACTCCAAAACTCCAAACTCCAAAACTCCGATACTCCGAAACTCCAAAACTCCAAAACTCCGAAACTCCGAAACTCCAAAACTCCGAAACTCCAAAACTCCAAAACTCCAAAACTCCGAAACTCCAAAACTCCAAAGCTCCGAAACTCCGAAACTCCAAAACTCCGAAACTCCAAAACTCCAAAACTCCAAAACTCCGAAACTCCGAAACTCCAAAACTCCAAAACTCCGAAACTCCGAAACTCCAAAACTCTGAAACTCCAAAACTCCGAAACTCCAAAACTCCGAAACTCCGAAACTCCAAAACTCCAAAACTCCAAAACTCCGAAACTCCGAAACTCCAAAACTGCAAAACTCCGAAACTCCGAAACTCCGAAACTCCAAAACTCCAAAACTCCAAAACTCCGAAACTCCGAAACTCCAAAACTCCAAAACTCCAAAACTCCAAAACTCCGAAACTCCAAAACTCCAAAACTCCGAAACTCCGAAACTCCAAAACTCCGAAACTCCAAAACTCCGAAACTCCGAAACTCCAAAACTCCAAAACTCCGAAACTCCGAAACTCCAAAACTCCGAAACTCCGAAACTCCAAAACTCCAAAACTCCAAAACTCCGAAACTCCGAAACTCTAAAACTCCAAAACTCCAAACTCCAAACTCCAAAACTCCGAAACTCGGAAACTCCAAAACTCCAAAACTCCGAAACTCCAAAACTCCAAAACTCCGAAACTCCGAAACTCGAAAACTCCAAAACTCCGAAACTCCAAAACTCCGAAACTCCGAAACTCCAAAACTGCAAAACTCCAAAACTCCGAAACTCCGAAACTCCAAAACTCCAAAACTCCGAAACTCCAAAACTCCAAAACTCCGAAACTCCGAAACTCCAAAACTCCAAAACTCCAAAACTCCGAAACTCCGAAACTCCAAAACTGCAAAACTCCGAAACTCCGAAACTCCGAAACTCCGAAACTCCAAAACTCCGAAACTCCAAAACTCCGAAACTCCGAAACTCCAAAACTCCAAAAACTCCAAAACTCCGAAACTCCGAAACTCCAAAACTCTGAAACTCCAAAACTCCAAAAACTCCAAAACTCCGAAACTCCGAAACTCCAAAACTCTGAAACTCCAAAACTCCGAAACTCCAAAACTCCGAAACTCCGAAACTCCAAAACTCCAAAACTCCAAAACTCCGAAACTCCGAAACTCCAAAACTGCAAAACTCCGAAACTCCGAAACTCCGAAACTCCAAAACTCCGAAACTCCAAAACTCCGAAACTCCGAAACTCCAAAACTCCAAAACTCTGAAACTCCAAAACTCCGAAACTCCAAAACTCCGAAACTCCGAAACTCCAAAACTCCAAAACTCCAAAACTCCGAAACTCCGAAACTCCAAAACTGCAAAACTCCGAAACTCCGAAACTCCAAAACTCTGAAACTCCAAAACTCCGAAACTCCGAAACTCCAAAACTCCAAAACTCCAAAACTCCAAAACTCCGAAACTCCGAAACTCCGAAACTCCGAAACTCCAAAACTCCGAAACTCCGAAACTCCAAAACTCCGAAACTCCAAAACTCCAAAACTCCAAAACTCCAATACTCCAAAACTCCAAAACTCCAAAACTCCGAAACTCTGAAACTCCGAAACTCCGAAACTCCAAAACTCTAAAACTCCAAAACTCCGAAAATCCGAAACTCCAAAACTACAAAACTCCACAACTCCAAAACTCCGAAACTCCAAAACTCCAAAACTCCAATACTCCAAAACTCCGAAACTCTGAAACTCCGAAACTCCGAAACTCTAAAACTCCAAAACTCCAAAACTCCGAAACTCCGAAACTCCAAAACTACAACACTCCAAAACTCCGAAACTCCAAAACTCCAAAACTCCAATACTCCAAAACTCCGAAACTCCAAAACTCCAAAACTCCAAAGCTCCAAAACTCCAAAACTCCAAAACTCCAAAACTCCGATACTCCGAAACTCCAAAACTCCAAAACTCCGAAACTCCGAAACTCCAAAACTCCGAAACTCCAAAACTCCAAAACTCCAAAACTCCGAAACTCCAAAACTCCAAAACTCCGAAACTCCGAAACTCCAAAACTCCGAAACTCCAAAACTCCAAAACTCCGAAACTCCAAAACTCCAAAACTCCGAAACTCCGAAACTCCGAAACTCCGAAACTCCGAAACTCCAAAACTCCAAAACTCCGAAACTCCAAAACTCCAAAACTCCAAAACTGCAAAACTCCAAAACTCCGAAACTCCGAAACTCCAAAACTCCAAAACTCCAAAACTCCGAAACTCCGAAACTCCGAAACTCCAAAACTCCGAAACTCCAAAACTCCGAAACTCCGAAACTCTAAAACTCCAAAACTCCGAAACTCCAAAACTCCAAAACTCCAAAACTCCAAAACTCCGAAACTCCAAAACTCCAAAACTCCGAAACTCCGAAACTCCAAAACTCCAAAACTCCAAAACTCCGAAACTCCGAAACTCCAAAACTGCAAAACTCCGAAACTCCGAAACTCCGAAACTCCGAAACTTCAAAACTCCGAGACTCCAAAACTCCGAAACTCCGAAACTCCAAAACTCCAAAACTCCAAAACTCCGAAACTCCAAAACTCCAAAACTCCCAAACTCCGAAACTCCAAAACTCCAAAACTCCAAAACTCCAAAACTCCGAAACTCCAAAACTCCAAAACTCCAAAACTCCAAAACTCCAAAACTCCGAAACTCCGAAACTCCAAAACTCCGAAACTCCGAAACTCCGAAACTCCAAAACTCCGAAACTCCAAAACTCCAAAACTCCGAAACTCTAAAACTGCGAAACTCCAAAACTCCAAAACTCCGAAACTCCAAAACTCCGAATCTCCAAAACTCCAAAACTCCAAAACTCCAAAACTCCGAAACTCCAAAACTCCAAAACTCCAAAACTCCAAAACTCCGAAACTCCGAAACTCCGAAACTCCAAAACTCCAAAACTCCAAAACTCCGGAACTCCGAAACTCCTAAACTCCGAAACTCCAAAACTCCAAAACTCCGAAACTCCGAAACTCCAAAACTCCAAAACTCCGAAACTCCAAAACTCCGAAACTCCGAAACTCCAAAACTCCAAAACTCCAAAACTCCAAAACTCCAAAACTCCAAAACTCCGAAACTCCAAAACTCCAAAACTCCAAAACTCCAAAACTCCGAAACTCGGAAACTCGGAAACTCCGAAACTCCGAAACTCCAAAACTCCAAAACTCCAAAACTCAGAAACTCCAAAACTCCAAAACTCCGAAACTCCGAAACTCCAAAACTCCAAAACTCCGAAACTCCAAAACTCCAAAACTCCAAAACTCCAAAACTCTAAAACTCCAAAACTCCAAAACTCCAAAACTCCAAAACTGCAAAACTCCAAAATTCCAAAACTCTAAAACTCCAAAACTGCAAAACTCCAAAACTCCAAAACTCCAAAACTCCAAAACTCCGAAACTCCGAAACTCCAAAACTCCAAAACTCTGAAACTCCAAAACTCCGAAACTCCAAAACTCCGAAACTCCGAAACTCCAAAACTCCAAAACTCCAAAACTCCAAAACTCCGAAACTCCGAAACTCCAAAACTGCAAAACTCCGAAACTCCGAAACTCCGAAACTCCAAAACTCCGAAACTCCAAAACTCCGAAACTCCGAAACTCCAAAACTCCAAAACTCCAAAACTCCAAAACTCCAAAACTCCGAAACTCCGAAACACCGAAACTCCGAAACTCCGAAACTCCAAAACTCCGAAACTCCAAAACTCCAATACTCCAAAACTCCAAAACTCCAAAACTCCGAAAATCTGAAACTCCGAAACTCCGAAACTCCAAAACTCTAAAACTCCAAAACTCCGAAAATCCGAAACTCCAAAACTACAAAACTCCACAACTCCAAAACTCCGAAACTCCAAAACTCCAAAACTCCAATACTCCAAAACTCCGAAACTCTGAAACTCCGAAACTCCGAAACTCTAAAACTCCAAAACTCCAAAACTCCGAAACTCCGAAACTCCAAAACTCCGAAACTCCGAAACTCCAAAACTACAAAACTCCAAAACTCCAAAACTCCGAAACTCCAAAACTCCAAAACTCCAATACTCCAAAACTCCGAAACTCCAAAACTCCAAAACTCCAAAACTCCAAAACTCCAAACTCCAAAACTCCGATACTCCGAAACTCCAAAACTCCAAAACTCCGAAACTCCGAAACTCCAAAACTCCGAAACTCCAAAACTCCAAAACTCCAAAACTCCGAAACTCCAAAACTCCAAAACTCCGAAACTCCGAAACTCCAAAACTCCGAAACTCCAAAACTCCAAAACTCCAAAACTCCGAAACTCCGAAACTCCAAAACTCCAAAACTCCGAAACTCCGAAACTCCAAAACTCCAAAACTCCAAAACTCCAAAACTCCGAAACTCCGAAACTCTAAAACTCCAAAACTCCAAACTCCAAACTCCAAAACTCCGAAACTCGGAAACTCCAAAACTCCAAAACTCCGAAACTCCAAAACTCCAAAACTCCGAAACTCCGAAACTCCAAAACTCCAAAACTCCGAAACTCCAAAACTCCGAAACTCCGAAACTCCAAAACTGCAAAACTCCAAAACTCCGAAACTCCAAAACTCCAAAACTCCGAAACTCCGAAACTCCAAAACTCCAAAACTCCGAAACTCCGAAACTCCAAAACTGCAAAACTCCGAAACTCCGAAACTCCGAAACTCCGAAACTCCAAAACTCCGAAACTCCAAAACTCCGAAACTCCGAAACTCCAAAACTCCAAAACTCCAAAACTCCGAAACTTCAAAACTCCAAAACTCCCAAACTCCGAAACTCCAAAACTCCAAAACTCCAAAACTCCAAAACTCCGAAACTCCAAAACTCCAAAACTCCAAAACTCCAAAACTCCGAAACTCCGAAACTCCAAAACTCCGAAACTCCGAAACTCCGAAACTCCAAAACTCCGAAACTCCAAAACTCCAAAACTCCGAAACTCCAAAACTCCGAAACTCCAAAACTCCAAAACTCCGAAACTCCAAAACTCCGAATCTCCAAAACTCCAAAACTCCGAAACTCCGAAACTCCGAAACTCCGAAACTCCAAAACTCCGAAACTCCAAAACTCCGAAACTCCGAAACTCCAAAACTCCAAAACTCCAAAACTCCGAAACTCCAAAACTCCAAAACTCCCAAACTCCGAAACTCCAAAACTCCAAAACTCCAAAACTCCAAAACTCCGAAACTCCAAAACTCCAAAACTCCAAAACTCCAAAACTCCAAAACTCCAAAACTCCGAAACTCCGAAACTCCAAAACTCCGAAACTCCGAAACTCCGAAACTCCAAAACTCCGAAACTCCAAAACTCCAAAACTCCGAAACTCCAAAACTCCGAAACTCCAAAACTCCAAAACTCCGAAACTCCAAAACTCCGAATCTCCAAAACTCCAAAACTCCAAAACTCCAAAACTCCGAAACTCCAAAACTCCAAAACTCCAAAACTCCAAAACTCCAAAACTCCGAAACTCCGAAACTCCGAAACTCCAAAACTCTAAAACTCCAAAACTCCGGAACTCCGAAACTCCGAAACTCCAAAACTCCAAAACACCGAAACTCCGAAACTCCAAAACTCCAAAACTCCGAAACTCCAAAACTCCGAAACTCCGAAACTCCAAAACTCCAAAACTCCAAAACTCCAAAACTCCAAAACTCCAAAACTCCGAAACTCCAAAACTCCAAAACTCCAAAACTCCAAAACTCCAAAACTCCGAAACTCGGAAACTCGGAAACTCCGAAACTCCGAAACTCCAAAACTCCAAAACACCAAAACTCCGAAACTCCAAAACTCCAAAACTCCGAAACTCCGAAACTCCAAAACTCCAAAACTCCGAAACTCCAAAACTCCAAAACTCCAAAACTCCAAAACTCTAAAACTCCAAAACTCCAAAACTCCAAAACTGCAAAACTCCAAAATTCCAAAACTCTAAAACTCCAAAACTGCAAAACTCCAAAACTCCGAAACTCCAAAACTCCAAAACTCCGAAACTCCAAAACTCCAAAACTCCGAAACTCCGAAACTCCAAAACTCCAAAACTCCGAAACTCCAAAACTCCAAAACTCCAAAACTGCAAAACTCCAAAACTCCGAAACTCCGAAACTCCAAAACTCCAAAACTCCAAAACTCCGAAACTCCGAAACTCCGAAACTCCAAAACTCCGAAACTCCAAAACTCCGAAACTCCGAAACTCTAAAACTCCAAAACTCCGAAACTCCAAAACTCCAAAACTCCGAAACTCCGAAACTCCAAAACTCCAAAACTCCGAAACTCCAAAACTCCAAAACTCCAAAACTGCAAAACTCCAAAACTGCAAAACTCCGAAACTCCAAAACTCCAAAACTCCAAAACTCCAAAACTCCGAAACTCCGAAACTCCAAAACTCCAAAACTCCGAAACTCCAAAACTCCAAAACTCCAAAACTCCAAAACTGCAAAACTCCAAAACTCCAAAACTCCGAAACTCCAAAACTCCAAAACTCCGAAACTCCGAAACTCCAAAACTCCAAAACTCCGAAACTCCAAAACTCCAAAACTGCAAAACTCCGAAACTCCAAAACTCCAAAACTCCAAAACTCCGAAACTCCGAAACTCCAAAACTCCGAAACTCCGAAACTCCAAAACTCCAAAACTCCAAAACTCCGAAACTCCAAAACTCCGAAACTCCGAAACTCCAAAACTCCAAAACTCCAAAACTCCGAAACTCCAAAACTCCAAAAACTCCAAAACTCCGAAACTCCGAAACTCCAAAACTCTGAAACTCCAAAACTCCGAAACTCCAAAACTCCGAAACTCCGAAACTCCAAAACTCCAAAACTCCAAAACTCCGAAACTCAGAAACTCCAAAACTGCAAAACTCCGAAACTCCGAAACTCCGAAACTCCAAAACTCCGAAACTCCAAAACTCCGAAACTCCGAAACTCCAAAACTCCAAAACTCTGAAACTCCAAAACTCCGAAACTCCAAAACTCCGAAACTCCGAAACTCCAAAACTCCAAAACTCCAAAACTCCGAAACTCCGAAACTCCAAAACTGCAAAACTCCGAAACTCCGAAACTCCAAAACTCCAAAACTCTGAAACTCCAAAACTCCGAAACTCCGAAACTCCAAAACTCCAAAACTCCAAAACTCCAAAACTCCAAAACTCCGAAACTCCGAAACTCCGAAACTCCGAAACTCCAAAACTCCGAAACTCCGAAACTCCAAAACTCCGAAACTCCAAAACTCCAAAACTCCAAAACTCCAATACTCCAAAACTCCAAAACTCCAAAACTCCGAAACTCTGAAACTCCGAAACTCCGAAACTCCAAAACTCTAAAACTCCAAAACTCCGAAAATCCGAAACTCCAAAACTACAAAACTCCACAACTCCAAAACTCCGAAAC
The DNA here is from genome assembly GCF_055824585.1 of Amblyomma mixtum. NCBI lineage: Eukaryota > Metazoa > Arthropoda > Arachnida > Ixodida > Ixodidae > Amblyomma > Amblyomma mixtum. The sequence continues at coordinate 6,402,094 of NW_028317651.1, read as the reverse complement.
TCCAAAACTCCAAAACTCCAATACTCCAAAACTCCGAAACTCTGAAACTCCGAAACTCCGAAACTCTAAAACTCCAATACTCCAAAACTCCGAAACTCCAAAACTCCAAAACTCCAAAACTCCAAAACTCCAAAACTCCGATACTCCGAAACTCCAAAACTCCAAAACTCCGAAACTCCGAAACTCCAAAACTCCGAAACTCCAAAACTCCAAAACTCCAAAACTCCGAAACTCCAAAACTCCAAAACTCCGAAACTCCGAAACTCCAAAACTCCGAAACTCCAAAACTCCAAAACTCCAAAACTCCGAAACTCCGAAACTCCAAAACTCCAAAACTCCGAAACTCCGAAACTCCAAAACTCCAAAACTCCAAAACTCCGAAACTCCGAAACTCTAAAACTCCAAAACTCCAAACTCCAAACTCCAAAGCTCCGAAACTCGGAAACTCCAAAACTCCAAAACTCCGAAACTCCAAAACTCCAAAACTCCGAAACTCCGAAACTCGAAAACTCCAAAACTCCGAAACTCCAAAACTCCGAAACTCCGAAACTCCAAAACTGCAAAACTCCAAAACTCCGAAACTCCGAAACTCCAAAACTCCAAAACTCCGAAACTCCAAAACTCCAAAACTCCGAAACTCCGAAACTCCAAAACTCCAAAACTCCAAAACTCCGAAACTCCGAAACTCCAAAACTGCAAAACTCCGAAACTCCGAAACTCCGAAACTCCGAAACTCCAAAACTCCGAAACTCCAAAACTCCGAAACTCCGAAACTCCAAAACTCCAAAACTCCAAAACTCCGAAACTCCAAAACTCCAAAACTCCCAAACTCCGAAACTCCAAAACTCCAAAACTCCAAAACTCCAAAACTCCGAAACTCCAAAACTCCAAAACTCCAAAACTCCAAAACTCCAAAACTCCGAAACTCCGAAACTCCAAAACTCCGAAACTCCGAAACTCCAAAACTCCGAAACTCCAAAACTCCGAAACTCCGAAACTCCAAAACTCCGAAACTCCAAAACTCCAAAACTCCGAAACTCTAAAACTCCGAAACTCCAAAACTCCAAAACTCCGAAACTCCAAAACTCCGAATCTCCAAAACTCCAAAACTCCAAAACTCCAAAACTCCGAAACTCCAAAACTCCAAAACTCGAAAACTCCAAAACTCCAAAACTCCGAAACTCCGAAACTCCGAAACTCCAAAACTCCAAAACTCCAAAACTCCGGAACTCCGAAACTCCTAAACTCCGAAACTCCAAAACTCCAAAACTCCGAAACTCCGAAACTCCAAAACTCCAAAACTCCGAAACTCCAAAACTCCGAAACTCCGAAACTCCAAAACTCCAAAACTCCAAAACTCCAAAACTCCAAAACTCCAAAACTCCGAAACTCCAAAACTCCAAAACTCCAAAACTCCAAAACTCCGAAACTCGGAAACTCGGAAACTCCGAAACTCCGAAACTCCAAAACTCCAAAACTCCAAAACTCCGAAACTCCAAAACTCCAAAACTCCGAAACTCCGAAACTCCAAAACTCCAAAACTCCGAAACTCCAAAACTCCAAAACTCCAAAACTCCAAAACTCTAAAACTCCAAAACTCCAAAACTCCAAAACTCCAAAACTGCAAAACTCCAAAATTCCAAAACTCTAAAACTCCAAAACTGCAAAACTCCAAAACTCCAAAACTCCAAAACTCCAAAACTCCGAATCTCCAAAACTCCAAAACTCCAAAACTCCAAAACTCCGAAACTCCAAAACTCCAAAACTCGAAAACTCCAAAACTCCAAAACTCCGAAACTCCGAAACTCCGAAACTCCAAAACTCCAAAACTCCAAAACTCCGGAACTCCGAAACTCCTAAACTCCGAAACTCCAAAACTCCAAAACTCCGAAACTCCGAAACTCCAAAACTCCAAAACTCCGAAACTCCAAAACTCCGAATCTCCAAAACTCCAAAACTCCAAAACTCCAAAACTCCGAAACTCCAAAACTCCAAAACTCCAAAACTCCAAAACTCCAAAACTCCGAAACTCCGAAACTCCGAAACTCCAAAACTCCAAAACTCCAAAACTCCGGAACTCCGAAACTCCGAAACTCCAAAACTCCAAAACTCCGAAACTCCGAAACTCCAAAACTCCAAAACTCCGAAACTCCAAAACTCCGAAACTCCGAAACTCCAAAACTCCAAAACTCCAAAACTCCAAAACTCCAAAACTCCGAAACTCCAAAACTCCAAAACTCCAAAACTCCAAAACTCCAAAACTCCGAAACTCGGAAACTCGGAAACTCCGAAACTCCGAAACTCCAAAACTCCAAAACACCAAAACTCCGAAACTCCAAAACTCCAAAACTCCGAAACTCCGAAACTCCAAAACTCCAAAACTCCGAAACTCCAAAACTCCAAAACTCCAAAACTCCAAAACTCTAAAACTCCAAAACTCCAAAACTCCAAAACTGCAAAACTCCAAAATTCCAAAACTCTAAAACTCCAAAACTGCAAAACTCCAAAACTCCGAAACTCCAAAACTCCAAAACTCCGAAACTCCAAAACTCCAAAACTCCGAAACTCCGAAACTCCAAAACTCCAAAACTCCGAAACTCCAAAACTCCAAAACTCCAAAACTGCAAAACTCCAAAACTCCGAAACTCCGAAACTCCAAAACTCCAAAACTCCAAAACTCCGAAACTCCGAAACTCCGAAACTCCAAAACTCCGAAACTCCAAAACTCCGAAACTCCGAAACTCCAAAACTCCAAAACTCCGAAACTCCAAAACTCCAAAACTCCGAAACTCCGAAACTCCAAAACTCCAAAACTCCGAAACTCCAAAACTCCAAAACTCCAAAACTGCAAAACTCCAAAACTGCAAAACTCCGAAACTCCAAAACTCCAAAACTCCAAAACTCCAAAACTCCGAAACTCCGAAACTCCAAAACTCCAAAACTCCGAAACTCCAAAACTCCAAAACTCCAAAACTCCAAAACTGCAAAACTCCAAAACTCCAAAACTCCGAAACTCCAAAACTCCAAAACTCCGAAACTCCGAAACTCCAAAACTCCAAAACTCCGAAACTCCAAAACTCCAAAACTGCAAAACTCCGAAACTCCAAAACTCCAAAACTCCAAAACTCCGAAACTCCGAAACTCCAAAACTCCGAAACTCCGAAACTCCAAAACTCCAAAACTCCAAAACTCCGAAACTCCAAAACTCCGAAACTCCGAAACTCCAAAACTCCAAAACTCCAAAACTCCGAAACTCCAAAACTCCAAAAACTCCAAAACTCCGAAACTCCGAAACTCCAAAACTCTGAAACTCCAAAACTCCGAAACTCCAAAACTCCGAAACTCCGAAACTCCAAAACTCCAAAACTCCAAAACTCCGAAACTCCGAAACTCCAAAACTGCAAAACTCCGAAACTCCGAAACTCCGAAACTCCAAAACTCCGAAACTCCAAAACTCCGAAACTCCGAAACTCCAAAACTCCAAAACTCTGAAACTCCAAAACTCCGAAACTCCAAAACTCCGAAACTCCGAAACTCCAAAACTCCAAAACTCCAAAACTCCGAAACTCCGAAACTCCAAAACTGCAAAACTCCGAAACTCCGAAACTCCAAAACTCCAAAACTCTGAAACTCCAAAACTCCGAAACTCCGAAACTCCAAAACTCCAAAACTCCAAAACTCCAAAACTCCAAAACTCCGAAACTCCGAAACTCCGAAACTCCGAAACTCCAAAACTCCGAAACTCCGAAACTCCAAAACTCCGAAACTCCAAAACTCCAAAACTCCAAAACTCCAATACTCCAAAACTCCAAAACTCCAAAACTCCGAAACTCTGAAACTCCGAAACTCCGAAACTCCAAAACTCTAAAACTCCAAAACTCCGAAAATCCGAAACTCCAAAACTACAAAACTCCACAACTCCAAAACTCCGAAACTCCAAAACTCCAAAACTCCAATACTCCAAAACTCCGAAACTCTGAAACTCCGAAACTCCGAAACTCTAAAACTCCAAAACTCCAAAACTCCGAAACTCCGAAACTCCAAAACTACAAAACTCCAAAACTCCGAAACTCCAAAACTCCAAAACTCCAATACTCCAAAACTCCGAAACTCCAAAACTCCAAAACTCCAAAACTCCAAAACTCCAAAACTCCAAAACTCCGATACTCCGAAACTCCAAAACTCCAAAACTCCGAAACTCCGAAACTCCAAAACTCCGAAACTCCAAAACTCCAAAACTCCAAAACTCCGAAACTCCAAAACTCCAAAACTCCGAAACTCCGAAACTCCAAAACTCCGAAACTCCAAAACTCCAAAACTCCAAAACTCCGAAACTCCGAAACTCCAAAACTCCAAAACTCCGAAACTCCGAAACTCCAAAACTCCAAAACTCCAAAACTCCGAAACTCCGAAACTCTAAAACTCCAAAACTCCAAACTCCAAACTCCAAAACTCCGAAACTCGGAAACTCCAAAACTCCAAAACTCCGAAACTCCAAAACTCCAAAACTCCGAAACTCCGAAACTCGAAAACTCCAAAACTCCGAAACTCCAAAACTCCGAAACTCCGAAACTCCAAAACTGCAAAACTCCAAAACTCCGAAACTCCGAAACTCCAAAACTCCAAAACTCCGAAACTCCAAAACTCCAAAACTCCGAAACTCCGAAACTCCAAAACTCCAAAACTCCAAAACTCCGAAACTCCGAAACTCCAAAACTGCAAAACTCCGAAACTCCGAAACTCCGAAACTCCGAAACTCCAAAACTCCGAAACTCCAAAACTCCGAAACTCCGAAACTCCAAAACTCCAAAACTTCAAAACTCCGAAACTCCAAAACTCCAAAACTCCCAAACTCCGAAACTCCAAAACTCCAAAACTCCAAAACTCCAAAACTCCGAAACTCCAAAACTCCAAAACTCCAAAACTCCAAAACTCCAAAACTCCGAAACTCCGAAACTCCAAAACTCCGAAACTCCGAAACTCCGAAACTCCAAAACTCCGAAACTCCAAAACTCCAAAACTCCGAAACTCTAAAACTCCGAAACTCCAAAACTCCAAAACTCCGAAACTCCAAAACTCCGAATCTCCAAAACTCCAAAACTCCAAAACTCCAAAACTCCGAAACTCCAAAACTCCAAAACTCGAAAACTCCAAAACTCCAAAACTCCGAAACTCCGAAACTCCGAAACTCCAAAACTCCAAAACTCCAAAACTCCGGAACTCCGAAACTCCTAAACTCCGAAACTCCAAAACTCCAAAACTCCGAAACTCCGAAACTCCAAAACTCCAAAACTCCGAAACTCCAAAACTCCGAAACTCCGAAACTCCAAAACTCCAAAACTCCAAAACTCCAAAACTCCAAAACTCCAAAACTCCGAAACTCCAAAACTCCAAAACTCCAAAACTCCAAAACTCCGAAACTCGGAAACTCGGAAACTCCGAAACTCCGAAACTCCAAAACTCCAAAACTCCAAAACTCCGAAACTCCAAAACTCCAAAACTCCGAAACTCCGAAACTCCAAAACTCCAAAACTCCGAAACTCCAAAACTCCAAAACTCCAAAACTCCAAAACTCTAAAACTCCAAAACTCCAAAACTCCAAAACTCCAAAACTGCAAAACTCCAAAATTCCAAAACTCTAAAACTCCAAAACTGCAAAACTCCAAAACTCCAAAACTCCAAAACTCCAAAACTCCAAAACTCCAAAACTCCGAAACTCCGAAACTCCAAAACTCCAAAACTCTGAAACTCCAAAACTCCGAAACTCCAAAACTCCGAAACTCCGAAACTCCAAAACTCCAAAACTCCAAAACTCCAAAACTCCGAAACTCCGAAACTCCAAAACTGCAAAACTCCGAAACTCCGAAACTCCGAAACTCCAAAACTCCGAAACTCCAAAACTCCGAAACTCCGAAACTCCAAAACTCCAAAACTCCAAAACTCCAAAACTCCGAAACTCCGAAACTCCGAAACTCCGAAACTCCGAAACTCCAAAACTCCGAAACTCCAAAACTCCAAAACTCCAAAACTCCAATACTCCAAAACTCCAAAACTCCAAAACTCCGAAAATCTGAAACTCCGAAACTCCGAAACTCCAAAACTCTAAAACTCCAAAACTCCGAAAATCCGAAACTCCAAAACTACAAAACTCCACAACTCCAAAACTCCGAAACTCCAAAACTCCAAAACTCCAATACTCCAAAACTCCGAAACTCTGAAACTCCGAAACTCCGAAACTCTAAAACTCCAAAACTCCAAAACTCCGAAACTCCGAAACTCCAAAACTCCAATACTCCAAAACTCCGAAACTCCAAAACTCCAAAACTCCAAAACTCCAAAACTCCAAAACTCCGAAACTCCGAAACTCTAAAACTCCAAAACTCCAAACTCCAAACTCCAAAACTCCGAAACTCGGAAACTCCAAAACTCCAAAACTCCGAAACTCCAAAACTCCGAAACTCCAAAACTCCAAAACTCCAAAACTCCGAAACTCCAAAACTCCAAAACTCCGAAACTCCGAAACTCCAAAACTCCGAAACTCCAAAACTCCAAAACTCCAAAACTCCGAAACTCCGAAACTCCAAAACTCCAAAACTCCGAAACTCCGAAACTCCAAAACTCCAAAACTCCAAAACTCCAAAACTCCGAAACTCCGAAACTCTAAAACTCCAAAACTCCAAACTCCAAACTCCAAAACTCCGAAACTCGGAAACTCCAAAACTCCAAAACTCCGAAACTCCAAAACTCCAAAACTCCGAAACTCCGAAACTCCAAAACTCCAAAACTCCGAAACTCCAAAACTCCGAAACTCCGAAACTCCAAAACTGCAAAACTCCAAAACTCCGAAACTCCAAAACTCCAAAACTCCGAAACTCCGAAACTCCAAAACTCCAAAACTCCAAAACTCCGAAACTCCGAAACTCCAAAACTGCAAAACTCCGAAACTCCGAAACTCCGAAACTCCGAAACTCCAAAACTCCGAAACTCCAAAACTCCGAAACTCCGAAACTCCAAAACTCCAAAACTCCAAAACTCCGAAACTCCAAAACTCCAAAACTCCAAAACTCCAAAACTCCGAAACTCCGAAACTCCAAAACTCCAAAACTCCAAAACTCCGAAACTCCGAAACTCCAAAACTGCAAAACTCCGAAACTCCGAAACTCCGAAACTCCGAAACTCCAAAACTCCGAAACTCCAAAACTCCGAAACTCCGAAACTCCAAAACTCCAAAACTCCGAAACTCCAAAACTCCGAATCTCCAAAACTCCAAAACTCCAAAACTCCAAAACTCCGAAACTCCAAAACTCCAAAACTCGAAAACTCCAAAACTCCAAAACTCCGAAACTCCGAAACTCCGAAACTCCAAAACTCCAAAACTCCAAAACTCCGGAACTCCGAAACTCCTAAACTCCGAAACTCCAAAACTCCAAAACTCCGAAACTCCGAAACTCCAAAACTCCAAAACTCCGAAACTCCAAAACTCCGAAACTCCGAAACTCCAAAACTCCAAAACTCCAAAACTCCAAAACTCCAAAACTCCAAAACTCCGAAACTCCAAAACTCCAAAACTCCAAAACTCCAAAACTCCGAAACTCGGAAACTCGGAAACTCCGAAACTCCGAAACTCCAAAACTCCAAAACTCCAAAACTCCGAAACTCCAAAACTCCAAAACTCCGAAACTCCAAAACTCCAAAACTCCAAAACTCCAAAACTCTAAAACTCCAAAACTCCAAAACTCCAAAATTCCAAAACTGCAAAACTCCAAAATTCCAAAACTCTAAAACTCCAAAACTGCAAAACTCCAAAACTCCAAAACTCCAAAACTCCAAAACTCCAAAACTCCGAAACTCCAAAACTCCAAAACTCCAAAACTCTGAAACTCCAAAACTCCGAAACTCCAAAACTCCGAAACTCCGAAACTCCAAAACTCCAAAACTCCAAAACTCCAAAACTCCGAAACTCCGAAACTCCAAAACTGCAAAACTCCGAAACTCCGAAACTCCGAAACTCCAAAACTCCGAAACTCCAAAACTCCGAAACTCCGAAACTCCAAAACTCCAAAACTCCAAAACTCCAAAACTCCAAAACTCCGAAACTCCGAAACTCCGAAACTCCGAAACTCCGAAACTCCAAAACTCCGAAACTCCAAAACTCCAAAACTCCAAAACTCCAATACTCCAAAACTCCAAAACTCCAAAACTCCGAAAATCTGAAACTCCGAAACTCCGAAACTCCAAAACTCTAAAACTCCAAAACTCCGAAAATCCGAAACTCCAAAACTACAAAACTCCACAACTCCAAAACTCCGAAACTCCAAAACTCCAAAACTCCAATACTCCAAAACTCCGAAACTCTGAAACTCCGAAACTCCGAAACTCTAAAACTCCAAAACTCCAAAACTCCGAAACTCCGAAACTCCAAAACTCCAATACTCCAAAACTCCGAAACTCCAAAACTCCAAAACTCCAAAACTCCAAAACTCCAAACTCCAAAACTCCGATACTCCGAAACTCCAAAACTCCAAAACTCCGAAACTCCGAAACTCCAAAACTCCGAAACTCCAAAACTCCAAAACTCCAAAACTCCGAAACTCCAAAACTCCAAAACTCCGAAACTCCGAAACTCCAAAACTCCGAAACTCCAAAACTCCAAAACTCCAAAACTCCGAAACTCCGAAACTCCAAAACTCCAAAACTCCGAAACTCCGAAACTCCAAAACTCCAAAACTCCAAAACTCCAAAACTCCGAAACTCCGAAACTCTAAAACTCCAAAACTCCAAACTCCAAACTCCAAAACTCCGAAACTCGGAAACTCCAAAACTCCAAAACTCCGAAACTCCAAAACTCCAAAACTCCGAAACTCCGAAACTCCAAAACTCCAAAACTCCGAAACTCCAAAACTCCGAAACTCCGAAACTCCAAAACTGCAAAACTCCAAAACTCCGAAACTCCAAAACTCCAAAACTCCGAAACTCCGAAACTCCAAAACTCCAAAACTCCAAAACTCCGAAACTCCGAAACTCCAAAACTGCAAAACTCCGAAACTCCGAAACTCCGAAACTCCGAAACTCCAAAACTCCGAAACTCCAAAACTCCGAAACTCCGAAACTCCAAAACTCCAAAACTCCAAAACTCCGAAACTCCAAAACTCCAAAACTCCAAAACTCCAAAACTCCGAAACTCCGAAACTCCAAAACTCCAAAACTCCAAAACTCCGAAACTCCGAAACTCCAAAACTGCAAAACTCCGAAACTCCGAAACTCCGAAACTCCGAAACTCCAAAACTCCGAAACTCCAAAACTCCGAAACTCCGAAACTCCAAAACTCCAAAACTCCAAAACTCCGAAACTCCAAAACTCCAAAACTCCCAAACTCCGAAACTCCAAAACTCCAAAACTCCAAAACTCCAAAACTCCGAAACTCCAAAACTCCAAAACTCCAAAACTCCAAAACTCCAAAACTCCGAAACTCCGAAACTCCAAAACTCCGAAACTCCGAAACTCCGAAACTCCAAAACTCCGAAACTCCAAAACTCCAAAACTCCGAAACTCTAAAACTCCGAAACTCCAAAACTCCAAAACTCCGAAACTCCAAAACTCCGAATCTCCAAAACTCCAAAACTCCAAAACTCCAAAACTCCGAAACTCCAAAACTCCAAAACTCCAAAACTCCAAAACTCCAAAACTCCGAAACTCCGAAACTCCGAAACTCCAAAACTCCAAAACTCCAAAACTCCGGAACTCCGAAACTCCTAAACTCCTAAACTCCGAAACTCCAAAACTCCAAAACTCCGAAACTCCGAAACTCCAAAACTCCAAAACTCCGAAACTCCAAAACTCCGAAACTCCGAAACTCCAAAACTCCAAAACTCCAAAACTCCAAAACTCCAAAACTCCAAAACTCCGAAACTCCAAAACTCCAAAACTCCAAAACTCCAAAACTCCGAAACTCGGAAACTCGGAAAGTCCGAAACTCCGAAACTCCAAAACTCCAAAACTCCAAAACTCCGAAACTCCAAAACTCCAAAACTCCGAAACTCCGAAACTCCAAAACTCCAAAACTCCGAAACTCCAAAACTCCAAAACTCCAAAACTCCAAAACTCTAAAACTCCAAAACTCCAAAACTCCAAAACTCCAAAACTGCAAAACTCCAAAATTCCAAAACTCTAAAACTCCAAAACTGCAAAACTCCAAAACTCCAAAACTCCAAAACTCCAAAACTCCAAAACTCCAAAACTCCGAAACTCCGAAACTCCAAAACTCCAAAACTCTGAAACTCCAAAACTCCGAAACTCCAAAACTCCAAAACTCCAAAACTCCAAAACTCCAAACTCCAAAACTCCGATACTCCGAAACTCCAAAACTCCAAAACTCCGAAACTCCGAAACTCCAAAACTCCGAAACTCCAAAACTCCAAAACTCCAAAACTCCGAAACTCCAAAACTCCAAAACTCCGAAACTCCGAAACTCCAAAACTCCGAAACTCCAAAACTCCAAAACTCCAAAACTCCGAAACTCCGAAACTCCAAAACTCCAAAACTCCGAAACTCCGAAACTCCAAAACTCCAAAACTCCAAAACTCCAAAACTCCGAAACTCCGAAACTCTAAAACTCCAAAACTCCAAACTCCAAACTCCAAAACTCCGAAACTCGGAAACTCCAAAACTCCAAAACTCCGAAACTCCGAAACTCCAAAACTCCAAAACTCCGAAACTCCAAAACTCCAAAACTCCAAAACTGCAAAACTCCAAAACTGCAAAACTCCGAAACTCCAAAACTCCAAAACTCCAAAACTCCGAAACTCCGAAACTCCAAAACTCCAAAACTCCGAAACTCCAAAACTCCAAAACTCCAAAACTCCGAAACTCCAAAACTCCGAAACTCCGAAACTCCAAAACTCCAAAACTCCAAAACTCCAAAACTCCAAAACTCCAAAACTCCGAAACTCCAAAACTCCAAAACTCCAAAACTCCAAAACTCCAAAACTCCGAAACTCGGAAACTCGGAAACTCCGAAACTCCGAAACTCCAAAACTCCAAAACACCAAAACTCCGAAACTCCAAAACTCCAAAACTCCGAAACTCCGAAACTCCAAAACTCCAAAACTCCGAAACTCCAAAACTCCAAAACTCCAAAACTCCAAAACTCTAAAACTCCAAAACTCCAAAACTCCAAAACTGCAAAACTCCAAAATTCCAAAACTCTAAAACTCCAAAACTGCAAAACTCCAAAACTCCGAAACTCCAAAACTCCAAAACTCCGAAACTCCAAAACTCCAAAACTCCGAAACTCCGAAACTCCAAAACTCCAAAACTCCGAAACTCCAAAACTCCAAAACTCCAAAACTGCAAAACTCCAAAACTCCGAAACTCCGAAACTCCAAAACTCCAAAACTCCAAAACTCCGAAACTCCGAAACTCCGAAACTCCAAAACTCCGAAACTCCAAAACTCCGAAACTCCGAAACTCCAAAACTCCAAAACTCCGAAACTCCAATACTCCAAAACTCCGAAACTCCGAAACTCCAAAACTCCAAAACTCCGAAACTCCAAAACTCCAAAACTCCAAAACTGCAAAACTCCAAAACTGCAAAACTCCGAAACTCCAAAACTCCAAAACTCCAAAACTCCAAAACTCCGAAACTCCGAAACTCCAAAACTCCAAAACTCCGAAACTCCAAAACTCCAAAACTCCAAAACTCCAAAACTGCAAAACTCCAAAACTCCAAAACTCCGAAACTCCAAAACTCCAAAACTCCGAAACTCCGAAACTCCAAAACTCCAAAACTCCGAAACTCCAAAACTCCAAAACTGCAAAACTCCGAAACTCCAAAACTCCAAAACTCCAAAACTCCGAAACTCCGAAACTCCAAAACTCCGAAACTCCGAAACTCCAAAACTCCAAAACTCCAAAACTCCGAAACTCCAAAACTCCGAAACTCCGAAACTCCAAAACTCCAAAACTCCAAAACTCCGAAACTCCAAAACTCCAAAAACTCCAAAACTCCGAAACTCCGAAACTCCAAAACTCTGAAACTCCAAAACTCCGAAACTCCAAAACTCCGAAACTCCGAAACTCCAAAACTCCAAAACTCCAAAACTCCGAAACTCCGAAACTCCAAAACTGCAAAACTCCGAAACTCCGAAACTCCGAAACTCCAAAACTCCGAAACTCCAAAACTCCGAAACTCCGAAACTCCAAAACTCCAAAACTCTGAAACTCCAAAACTCCGAAACTCCAAAACTCCGAAACTCCGAAACTCCAAAACTCCAAAACTCCAAAACTCCGAAACTCCGAAACTCCAAAACTGCAAAACTCCGAAACTCCGAAACTCCAAAACTCCAAAACTCTGAAACTCCAAAACTCCGAAACTCCGAAACTCCAAAACTCCAAAACTCCAAAACTCCAAAACTCCGAAACTCCGAAACTCCGAAACTCCGAAACTCCAAAACTCCGAAACTCCGAAACTCCAAAACTCCGAAACTCCAAAACTCCAAAACTCCAAAACTCCAATACTCCAAAACTCCAAAACTCCAAAACTCCGAAACTCTGAAACTCCGAAACTCCGAAACTCCAAAACTCTAAAACTCCAAAACTCCGAAAATCCGAAACTCCAAAACTACAAAACTCCACAACTCCAAAACTCCGAAACTCCAAAACTCCAAAACTCCAATACTCCAAAACTCCGAAACTCTGAAACTCCGAAACTCCGAAACTCTAAAACTCCAAAACTCCAAAACTCCGAAACTCCGAAACTCCAAAACTACAAAACTCCAAAACTCCGAAACTCCAAAACTCCAAAACTCCAATACTCCAAAACTCCGAAACTCCAAAACTCCAAAACTCCAAAACTCCAAAACTCCAAAACTCCAAAACTCCGATACTCCGAAACTCCAAAACTCCAAAACTCCGAAACTCCGAAACTCCAAAACTCCGAAACTCCAAAACTCCAAAACTCCAAAACTCCGAAACTCCAAAACTCCAAAACTCCGAAACTCCGAAACTCCAAAACTCCGAAACTCCAAAACTCCAAAACTCCAAAACTCCGAAACTCCGAAACTCCAAAACTCCAAAACTCCGAAACTCCGAAACTCCAAAACTCCAAAACTCCAAAACTCCGAAACTCCGAAACTCTAAAACTCCAAAACTCCAAACTCCAAACTCCAAAACTCCGAAACTCGGAAACTCCAAAACTCCAAAACTCCGAAACTCCAAAACTCCAAAACTCCGAAACTCCGAAACTCGAAAACTCCAAAACTCCGAAACTCCAAAACTCCGAAACTCCGAAACTCCAAAACTGCAAAACTCCAAAACTCCGAAACTCCGAAACTCCAAAACTCCAAAACTCCGAAACTCCAAAACTCCAAAACTCCAAAACTCCAATACTCCAAAACTCCAAAACTCCAAAACTCCGAAACTCTGAAACTCCGAAACTCCGAAACTCCAAAACTCTAAAACTCCAAAACTCCGAAAATCCGAAACTCCAAAACTACAAAACTCCACAACTCCAAAACTCCGAAACTCCAAAACTCCAAAACTCCAATACTCCAAAACTCCGAAACTCTGAAACTCCGAAACTCCGAAACTCTAAAACTCCAAAACTTCAAAACTCCGAAACTCCGAAACTCCAAAACTACAAAACTCCAAAACTCCGAAACTCCAAAACTCCAAAACTCCAATACTCCAAAACTCCGAAACTCCAAAACTCCAAAACTCCAAAACTCCAAAACTCCAAAACTCCAAAACTCCGATACTCCGAAACTCCAAAACTCCAAAACTCCGAAACTCCGAAACTCCAAAACTCCGAAACTCCAAAACTCCAAAACTCCAAAACTCCGAAACTCCAAAACTCCAAAACTCCGAAACTCCGAAACTCCAAAACTCCGAAACTCCAAAACTCCAAAACTCCAAAACTCCGAAACTCCGAAACTCCAAAACTGCAAAACTCCGAAACTCCGAAACTCCAAAACTCCAAAACTCCAAAACTCCAAAACTCCGAAACTCCGAAACTCTAAAACTCCAAAACTCCAAACTCCAAACTCCAAAACTCCGAAACTCGGAAACTCCAAAACTCCAAAACTCCGAAACTCCAAAACTCCAAAACTCCGAAACTCCGAAACTCGAAAACTCCAAAACTCCGAAACTCCAAAACTCCGAAACTCCGAAACTCCAAAACTGCAAAACTCCAAAACTCCGAAACTCCGAAACTCCAAAACTCCAAAACTCCGAAACTCCAAAACTCCAAAACTCCGAAACTCCGAAACTCCAAAACTCCAAAACTCCAAAACTCCGAAACTCCGAAACTCCAAAACTGCAAAACTCCGAAACTCCGAAACTCCGAAACTCCGAAACTCCAAAACTCCGAAACTCCAAAACTCCGAAACTCCGAAACTCCAAAACTCCAAAACTCCAAAACTCCGAAACTCCAAAACTCCAAAACTCCCAAACTCCGAAACTCCAAAACTCCAAAACTCCAAAACTCCAAAACTCCGAAACTCCAAAACTCCAAAACTCCAAAACTCCAAAACTCCAAAACTCCGAAACTCCGAAACTCCGAAACTCCAAAACTCCGAAACTCCGAAACTCCAAAACTCCGAAACTCCAAAACTCCAAAACTCCGAAACTCTAAAACTCCGAAACTCCAAAACTCCAAAACTCCGAAACTCCAAAACTCCGAATCTCCAAAACTCCAAAACTCCAAAACTCCAAAACTCCGAAACTCCAAAACTCCAAAACTCCAAAACTCCAAAACTCCAAAACTCCGAAACTCCGAAACTCCGAAACTCCAAAACTCCAAAACTCCAAAACTCCGGAACTCCGAAACTCCTAAACTCCGAAACTCCAAAACTCCAAAACTCCGAAACTCCGAAACTCCAAAACTCCAAAACTCCGAAACTCCAAAACTCCGAAACTCCGAAACTCCAAAACTCCAAAACTCCAAAACTCCAAAACTCCAAAACTCCAAAACTCCGATACTCCAAAACTCCAAAACTCCAAAACTCCAAAACTCCGAAACTCGGAAACTCGGAAACTCCGAAACTCCGAAACTCCAAAACTCCAAAACTCCGAAACTCCAAAACTCCAAAACTCCGAAACTCCGAAACTCCAAAACTCCAAAACTCCGAAACTCCAAAACTCCAAAACTCCAAAACTCCAAAACTCTAAAACTCCAAAACTCCAAAACTCCAAAACTCCAAAACTGCAAAACTCCAAAATTCCAAAACTCTAAAACTCCAAAACTGCAAAACTCCAAAACTCCAAAACTCCAAAACTCCAAAACTCCAAAACTCCAAAACTCCGAAACTCCGAAACTCCAAAACTCCAAAACTCTGAAACTCCAAAACTCCGAAACTCCAAAACTCCGAAACTCCGAAACTCCAAAACTCCAAAACTCCAAAACTCCAAAACTCCGAAACTCCGAAACTCCAAAACTGCAAAACTCCGAAACTCCGAAACTCCGAAACTCCAAAACTCCGAAACTCCAAAACTCCGAAACTCCGAAACTCCAAAACTCCAAAACTCCAAAACTCCAAAACTCCAAAACTCCGAAACTCCGAAACTCCGAAACTCCGAAACTCCGAAACTCCAAAACTCCGAAACTCCAAAACTCCAAAACTCCAAAACTCCAATACTCCAAAACTCCAAAACTCCAAAACTCCGAAAATCTGAAACTCCGAAACTCCGAAACTCCAAAACTCTAAAACTCCAAAACTCCGAAAATCCGAAACTCCAAAACTACAAAACTCCACAACTCCAAAACTCCGAAACTCCAAAACTCCAAAACTCCAATACTCCAAAACTCCGAAACTCTGAAACTCCGAAACTCCGAAACTCTAAAACTCCAAAACTCCAAAACTCCGAAACTCCGAAACTCCAAAACTCCGAAACTCCGAAACTCCAAAACTACAAAACTCCAAAACTCCAAAACTCCGAAACTCCAAAACTCCAAAACTCCAATACTCCAAAACTCCGAAACTCCAAAACTCCAAAACTCCAAAACTCCAAAACTCCAAACTCCAAAACTCCAAAACTCCAAAACTCCGAAACTCCGAAACTCCAAAACTCCAAAACTCTGAAACTCCAAAACTCCGAAACTCCAAAACTCCAAAACTCCAAAACTCCAAAACTCCAAACTCCAAAACTCCGATACTCCGAAACTCCAAAACTCCAAAACTCCGAAACTCCGAAACTCCAAAACTCCGAAACTCCAAAACTCCAAAACTCCAAAACTCCGAAACTCCAAAACTCCAAAACTCCGAAACTCCGAAACTCCAAAACTCCGAAACTCCAAAACTCCAAAACTCCAAAACTCCGAAACTCCGAAACTCCAAAACTCCAAAACTCCGAAACTCCGAAACTCCAAAACTCCAAAACTCCAAAACTCCAAAACTCCGAAACTCCGAAACTCTAAAACTCCAAAACTCCAAACTCCAAACTCCAAAACTCCGAAACTCGGAAACTCCAAAACTCCAAAACTCCGAAACTCCGAAACTCCAAAACTCCAAAACTCCGAAACTCCAAAACTCCAAAACTCCAAAACTGCAAAACTCCAAAACTGCAAAACTCCGAAACTCCAAAACTCCAAAACTCCGAAACTCTAAAACTCCGAAACTCCAAAACTCCAAAACTCCGAAACTCCAAAACTCCGAATCTCCAAAACTCCAAAACTCCAAAACTCCAAAACTCCGAAACTCCAAAACTCCAAAACTCCAAAACTCCAAAACTCCAAAACTCCGAAACTCCGAAACTCCGAAACTCCAAAACTCCAAAACTCCAAAACTCCGGAACTCCGAAACTCCTAAACTCCTAAACTCCGAAACTCCAAAACTCCAAAACTCCGAAACTCCGAAACTCCAAAACTCCAAAACTCCGAAACTCCAAAACTCCGAAACTCCGAAACTCCAAAACTCCAAAACTCCAAAACTCCAAAACTCCAAAACTCCAAAACTCCGAAACTCCAAAACTCCAAAACTCCAAAACTCCAAAACTCCGAAACTCGGAAACTCGGAAACTCCGAAACTCCGAAACTCCAAAACTCCAAAACTCCAAAACTCCGAAACTCCAAAACTCCAAAACTCCGAAACTCCGAAACTCCAAAACTCCAAAACTCCGAAACTCCAAAACTCCAAAACTCCAAAACTCCAAAACTCTAAAACTCCAAAACTCCAAAACTCCAAAACTCCAAAACTGCAAAACTCCAAAATTCCAAAACTCTAAAACTCCAAAACTGCAAAACTCCAAAACTCCAAAACTCCAAAACTCCAAAACTCCAAAACTCCAAAACTCCGAAACTCCGAAACTCCAAAACTCCAAAACTCTGAAACTCCAAAACTCCGAAACTCCAAAACTCCAAAACTCCAAAACTCCAAAACTCCAAACTCCAAAACTCCGATACTCCGAAACTCCAAAACTCCAAAACTCCGAAACTCCGAAACTCCAAAACTCCGAAACTCCAAAACTCCAAAACTCCAAAACTCCGAAACTCCAAAACTCCAAAACTCCGAAACTCCGAAACTCCAAAACTCCGAAACTCCAAAACTCCAAAACTCCAAAACTCCGAAACTCCGAAACTCCAAAACTCCAAAACTCCGAAACTCCGAAACTCCAAAACTCCAAAACTCCAAAACTCCAAAACTCCGAAACTCCGAAACTCTAAAACTCCAAAACTCCAAACTCCAAACTCCAAAACTCCGAAACTCGGAAACTCCAAAACTCCAAAACTCCGAAACTCCGAAACTCCAAAACTCCAAAACTCCGAAACTCCAAAACTCCAAAACTCCAAAACTGCAAAACTCCAAAACTGCAAAACTCCGAAACTCCAAAACTCCAAAACTCCAAAACTCCGAAACTCCGAAACTCCAAAACTCCAAAACTCCGAAACTCCAAAACTCCAAAACTCCAAAACTCCGAAACTCCAAAACTCCGAAACTCCGAAACTCCAAAACTCCAAAACTCCAAAACTCCAAAACTCCAAAACTCCAAAACTCCGAAACTCCAAAACTCCAAAACTCCAAAACTCCAAAACTCCAAAACTCCGAAACTCGGAAACTCGGAAACTCCGAAACTCCGAAACTCCAAAACTCCAAAACACCAAAACTCCGAAACTCCAAAACTCCAAAACTCCGAAACTCCGAAACTCCAAAACTCCAAAACTCCGAAACTCCAAAACTCCAAAACTCCAAAACTCCAAAACTCTAAAACTCCAAAACTCCAAAACTCCAAAACTGCAAAACTCCAAAATTCCAAAACTCTAAAACTCCAAAACTGCAAAACTCCAAAACTCCGAAACTCCAAAACTCCAAAACTCCGAAACTCCAAAACTCCAAAACTCCGAAACTCCGAAACTCCAAAACTCCAAAACTCCGAAACTCCAAAACTCCAAAACTCCAAAACTGCAAAACTCCAAAACTCCGAAACTCCGAAACTCCAAAACTCCAAAACTCCAAAACTCCGAAACTCCGAAACTCCGAAACTCCAAAACTCCGAAACTCCAAAACTCCGAAACTCCGAAACTCCAAAACTCCAAAACTCCGAAACTCCAATACTCCAAAACTCCGAAACTCCGAAACTCCAAAACTCCAAAACTCCGAAACTCCAAAACTCCAAAACTCCAAAACTGCAAAACTCCAAAACTGCAAAACTCCGAAACTCCAAAACTCCAAAACTCCAAAACTCCAAAACTCCGAAACTCCGAAACTCCAAAACTCCAAAACTCCGAAACTCCAAAACTCCAAAACTCCAAAACTCCAAAACTGCAAAACTCCAAAACTCCAAAACTCCGAAACTCCAAAACTCCAAAACTCCGAAACTCCGAAACTCCAAAACTCCAAAACTCCGAAACTCCAAAACTCCAAAACTGCAAAACTCCGAAACTCCAAAACTCCAAAACTCCAAAACTCCGAAACTCCGAAACTCCAAAACTCCGAAACTCCGAAACTCCAAAACTCCAAAACTCCAAAACTCCGAAACTCCAAAACTCCGAAACTCCGAAACTCCAAAACTCCAAAACTCCAAAACTCCGAAACTCCAAAACTCCAAAAACTCCAAAACTCCGAAACTCCGAAACTCCAAAACTCTGAAACTCCAAAACTCCGAAACTCCAAAACTCCGAAACTCCGAAACTCCAAAACTCCAAAACTCCAAAACTCCGAAACTCCGAAACTCCAAAACTGCAAAACTCCGAAACTCCGAAACTCCGAAACTCCAAAACTCCGAAACTCCAAAACTCCGAAACTCCGAAACTCCAAAACTCCAAAACTCTGAAACTCCAAAACTCCGAAACTCCAAAACTCCGAAACTCCGAAACTCCAAAACTCCAAAACTCCAAAACTCCGAAACTCCGAAACTCCAAAACTGCAAAACTCCGAAACTCCGAAACTCCAAAACTCCAAAACTCTGAAACTCCAAAACTCCGAAACTCCGAAACTCCAAAACTCCAAAACTCCAAAACTCCAAAACTCCGAAACTCCGAAACTCCGAAACTCCGAAACTCCAAAACTCCGAAACTCCGAAACTCCAAAACTCCGAAACTCCAAAACTCCAAAACTCCAAAACTCCAATACTCCAAAACTCCAAAACTCCAAAACTCCGAAACTCTGAAACTCCGAAACTCCGAAACTCCAAAACTCTAAAACTCCAAAACTCCGAAAATCCGAAACTCCAAAACTACAAAACTCCACAACTCCAAAACTCCGAAACTCCAAAACTCCAAAACTCCAATACTCCAAAACTCCGAAACTCTGAAACTCCGAAACTCCGAAACTCTAAAACTCCAAAACTCCAAAACTCCGAAACTCCGAAACTCCAAAACTACAAAACTCCAAAACTCCGAAACTCCAAAACTCCAAAACTCCAATACTCCAAAACTCCGAAACTCCAAAACTCCAAAACTCCAAAACTCCAAAACTCCAAAACTCCAAAACTCCGATACTCCGAAACTCCAAAACTCCAAAACTCCGAAACTCCGAAACTCCAAAACTCCGAAACTCCAAAACTCCAAAACTCCAAAACTCCGAAACTCCAAAACTCCAAAACTCCGAAACTCCGAAACTCCAAAACTCCGAAACTCCAAAACTCCAAAACTCCAAAACTCCGAAACTCCGAAACTCCAAAACTCCAAAACTCCGAAACTCCGAAACTCCAAAACTCCAAAACTCCAAAACTCCGAAACTCCGAAACTCTAAAACTCCAAAACTCCAAACTCCAAACTCCAAAACTCCGAAACTCGGAAACTCCAAAACTCCAAAACTCCGAAACTCCAAAACTCCAAAACTCCGAAACTCCGAAACTCGAAAACTCCAAAACTCCGAAACTCCAAAACTCCGAAACTCCGAAACTCCAAAACTGCAAAACTCCAAAACTCCGAAACTCCGAAACTCCAAAACTCCAAAACTCCGAAACTCCAAAACTCCAAAACTCCAAAACTCCAATACTCCAAAACTCCAAAACTCCAAAACTCCGAAACTCTGAAACTCCGAAACTCCGAAACTCCAAAACTCTAAAACTCCAAAACTCCGAAAATCCGAAACTCCAAAACTACAAAACTCCACAACTCCAAAACTCCGAAACTCCAAAACTCCAAAACTCCAATACTCCAAAACTCCGAAACTCTGAAACTCCGAAACTCCGAAACTCTAAAACTCCAAAACTTCAAAACTCCGAAACTCCGAAACTCCAAAACTACAAAACTCCAAAACTCCGAAACTCCAAAACTCCAAAACTCCAATACTCCAAAACTCCGAAACTCCAAAACTCCAAAACTCCAAAACTCCAAAACTCCAAAACTCCAAAACTCCGATACTCCGAAACTCCAAAACTCCAAAACTCCGAAACTCCGAAACTCCAAAACTCCGAAACTCCAAAACTCCAAAACTCCAAAACTCCGAAACTCCAAAACTCCAAAACTCCGAAACTCCGAAACTCCAAAACTCCGAAACTCCAAAACTCCAAAACTCCAAAACTCCGAAACTCCGAAACTCCAAAACTGCAAAACTCCGAAACTCCGAAACTCCAAAACTCCAAAACTCCAAAACTCCAAAACTCCGAAACTCCGAAACTCTAAAACTCCAAAACTCCAAACTCCAAACTCCAAAACTCCGAAACTCGGAAACTCCAAAACTCCAAAACTCCGAAACTCCAAAACTCCAAAACTCCGAAACTCCGAAACTCGAAAACTCCAAAACTCCGAAACTCCAAAACTCCGAAACTCCGAAACTCCAAAACTGCAAAACTCCAAAACTCCGAAACTCCGAAACTCCAAAACTCCAAAACTCCGAAACTCCAAAACTCCAAAACTCCGAAACTCCGAAACTCCAAAACTCCAAAACTCCAAAACTCCGAAACTCCGAAACTCCAAAACTGCAAAACTCCGAAACTCCGAAACTCCGAAACTCCGAAACTCCAAAACTCCGAAACTCCAAAACTCCGAAACTCCGAAACTCCAAAACTCCAAAACTCCAAAACTCCGAAACTCCAAAACTCCAAAACTCCCAAACTCCGAAACTCCAAAACTCCAAAACTCCAAAACTCCAAAACTCCGAAACTCCAAAACTCCAAAACTCCAAAACTCCAAAACTCCAAAACTCCGAAACTCCGAAACTCCGAAACTCCAAAACTCCGAAACTCCGAAACTCCAAAACTCCGAAACTCCAAAACTCCAAAACTCCGAAACTCTAAAACTCCGAAACTCCAAAACTCCAAAACTCCGAAACTCCAAAACTCCGAATCTCCAAAACTCCAAAACTCCAAAACTCCAAAACTCCGAAACTCCAAAACTCCAAAACTCCAAAACTCCAAAACTCCAAAACTCCGAAACTCCGAAACTCCGAAACTCCGAAACTCCAAAACTCCAAAACTCCAAAACTCCGGAACTCCGAAACTCCTAAACTCCGAAACTCCAAAACTCCAAAACTCCGAAACTCCGAAACTCCAAAACTCCAAAACTCCGAAACTCCAAAACTCCGAAACTCCGAAACTCCAAAACTCCAAAACTCCAAAACTCCAAAACTCCAAAACTCCAAAACTCCGAAACTCCAAAACTCCAAAACTCCAAAACTCCAAAACTCCGAAACTCGGAAACTCGGAAACTCCGAAACTCCGAAACTCCAAAACTCCAAAACTCCGAAACTCCAAAACTCCAAAACTCCGAAACTCCGAAACTCCAAAACTCCAAAACTCCGAAACTCCAAAACTCCAAAACTCCAAAACTCCAAAACTCTAAAACTCCAAAACTCCAAAACTCCAAAACTCCAAAACTGCAAAACTCCAAAATTCCAAAACTCTAAAACTCCAAAACTGCAAAACTCCAAAACTCCAAAACTCCAAAACTCCAAAACTCCAAAACTCCAAAACTCCGAAACTCCGAAACTCCAAAACTCCAAAACTCTGAAACTCCAAAACTCCGAAACTCCAAAACTCCGAAACTCCGAAACTCCAAAACTCCAAAACTCCAAAACTCCAAAACTCCGAAACTCCGAAACTCCAAAACTGCAAAACTCCGAAACTCCGAAACTCCGAAACTCCAAAACTCCGAAACTCCAAAACTCCGAAACTCCGAAACTCCAAAACTCCAAAACTCCAAAACTCCAAAACTCCAAAACTCCGAAACTCCGAAACTCCGAAACTCCGAAACTCCGAAACTCCAAAACTCCGAAACTCCAAAACTCCAAAACTCCAAAACTCCAATACTCCAAAACTCCAAAACTCCAAAACTCCGAAAATCTGAAACTCCGAAACTCCGAAACTCCAAAACTCTAAAACTCCAAAACTCCGAAAATCCGAAACTCCAAAACTACAAAACTCCACAACTCCAAAACTCCGAAACTCCAAAACTCCAAAACTCCAATACTCCAAAACTCCGAAACTCTGAAACTCCGAAACTCCGAAACTCTAAAACTCCAAAACTCCAAAACTCCGAAACTCCGAAACTCCAAAACTCCGAAACTCCGAAACTCCAAAACTACAAAACTCCAAAACTCCAAAACTCCGAAACTCCAAAACTCCAAAACTCCAATACTCCAAAACTCCGAAACTCCAAAACTCCAAAACTCCAAAACTCCAAAACTCCAAACTCCAAAACTCCAAAACTCCAAAACTCCGAAACTCCGAAACTCCAAAACTCCAAAACTCTGAAACTCCAAAACTCCGAAACTCCAAAACTCCAAAACTCCAAAACTCCAAAACTCCAAACTCCAAAACTCCGATACTCCGAAACTCCAAAACTCCAAAACTCCGAAACTCCGAAACTCCAAAACTCCGAAACTCCAAAACTCCAAAACTCCAAAACTCCGAAACTCCAAAACTCCAAAACTCCGAAACTCCGAAACTCCAAAACTCCGAAACTCCAAAACTCCAAAACTCCAAAACTCCGAAACTCCGAAACTCCAAAACTCCAAAACTCCGAAACTCCGAAACTCCAAAACTCCAAAACTCCAAAACTCCAAAACTCCGAAACTCCGAAACTCTAAAACTCCAAAACTCCAAACTCCAAACTCCAAAACTCCGAAACTCGGAAACTCCAAAACTCCAAAACTCCGAAACTCCGAAACTCCAAAACTCCAAAACTCCGAAACTCCAAAACTCCAAAACTCCAAAACTGCAAAACTCCAAAACTGCAAAACTCCGAAACTCCAAAACTCCAAAACTCCAAAACTCCGAAACTCCGAAACTCCAAAACTCCAAAACTCCGAAACTCCAAAACTCCAAAACTCCAAAACTCCGAAACTCCAAAACTCCGAAACTCCGAAACTCCAAAACTCCAAAACTCCAAAACTCCAAAACTCCAAAACTCCAAAACTCCGAAACTCCAAAACTCCAAAACTCCAAAACTCCAAAACTCCAAAACTCCGAAACTCGGAAACTCGGAAACTCCGAAACTCCGAAACTCCAAAACTCCAAAACACCAAAACTCCGAAACTCCAAAACTCCAAAACTCCGAAACTCCGAAACTCCAAAACTCCAAAACTCCGAAACTCCAAAACTCCAAAACTCCAAAACTCTAAAACTCCAAAACTCCAAAACTCCAAAACTGCAAAACTCCAAAATTCCAAAACTCTAAAACTCCAAAACTGCAAAACTCCAAAACTCCGAAACTCCAAAACTCCAAAACTCCGAAACTCCAAAACTCCAAAACTCCGAAACTCCGAAACTCCAAAACTCCAAAACTCCGAAACTCCAAAACTCCAAAACTCCAAAACTGCAAAACTCCAAAACTCCGAAACTCCGAAACTCCAAAACTCCAAAACTCCAAAACTCCGAAACTCCGAAACTCCGAAACTCCAAAACTCCGAAACTCCAAAACTCCGAAACTCCGAAACTCCAAAACTCCAAAACTCCGAAACTCCAATACTCCAAAACTCCGAAACTCCGAAACTCCAAAACTCCAAAACTCCGAAACTCCAAAACTCCAAAACTCCAAAACTGCAAAACTCCAAAACTGCAAAACTCCGAAACTCCAAAACTCCAAAACTCCAAAACTCCAAAACTCCGAAACTCCGAAACTCCAAAACTCCAAAACTCCGAAACTCCAAAACTCCAAAACTCCAAAACTCCAAAACTGCAAAACTCCAAAACTCCAAAACTCCGAAACTCCAAAACTCCAAAACTCCGAAACTCCGAAACTCCAAAACTCCAAAACTCCGAAACTCCAAAACTCCAAAACTGCAAAACTCCGAAACTCCAAAACTCCAAAACTCCAAAACTCCGAAACTCCGAAACTCCAAAACTCCGAAACTCCGAAACTCCAAAACTCCAAAACTCCAAAACTCCAAAACTCCGAAACTCCGAAACTCCAAAACTGCAAAACTCCGAAACTCCGAAACTCCGAAACTCCAAAACTCCGAAACTCCAAAACTCCGAAACTCCGAAACTCCAAAACTCCAAAACTCTGAAACTCCAAAACTCCGAAACTCCAAAACTCCGAAACTCCGAAACTCCAAAAGTCCAAAACTCCAAAACTCCGAAACTCCGAAACTCCAAAACTGCAAAACTCCGAAACTCCGAAACTCCAAAACTCCAAAACTCTGAAACTCCAAAACTCCGAAACTCCGAAACTCCAAAACTCCAAAACTCCAAAACTCCAAAACTCCGAAACTCCGAAACTCCGAAACTCCGAAACTCCAAAACTCCGAAACTCCGAAACTCCAAAACTCCGAAACTCCAAAACTCCAAAACTCCAAAACTCCAATACTCCAAAACTCCAAAACTCCAAAACTCCGAAACTCTGAAACTCCGAAACTCCGAAACTCCAAAACTCTAAAACTCCAAAACTCCGAAAATCCGAAACTCCAAAACTACAAAACTCCACAACTCCAAAACTCCGAAACTCCAAAACTCCAAAACTCCAATACTCCAAAACTCCGAAACTCTGAAACTCCGAAACTCCGAAACTCTAAAACTCCAAAACTCCAAAACTCCGAAACTCCGAAACTCCAAAACTACAAAACTCCAAAACTCCGAAACTCCAAAACTCCAAAACTCCAATACTCCAAAACTCCGAAACTCCAAAACTCCAAAACTCCAAAACTCCAAAACTCCAAAACTCCAAAACTCCGATACTCCGAAACTCCAAAACTCCAAAACTCCGAAACTCCGAAACTCCAAAACTCCGAAACTCCAAAACTCCAAAACTCCAAAACTCCGAAACTCCAAAACTCCAAAACTCCGAAACTCCGAAACTCCAAAACTCCGAAACTCCAAAACTCCAAAACTCCAAAACTCCGAAACTCCGAAACTCCAAAACTCCAAAACTCCGAAACTCCGAAACTCCAAAACTCCAAAACTCCAAAACTCCGAAACTCCGAAACTCTAAAACTCCAAAACTCCAAACTCCAAACTCCAAAACTCCGAAACTCGGAAACTCCAAAACTCCAAAACTCCGAAACTCCAAAACTCCAAAACTCCGAAACTCCGAAACTCGAAAACTCCAAAACTCCGAAACTCCAAAACTCCGAAACTCCGAAACTCCAAAACTGCAAAACTCCAAAACTCCGAAACTCCGAAACTCCAAAACTCCAAAACTCCGAAACTCCAAAACTCCAAAACTCCAAAACTCCAATACTCCAAAACTCCAAAACTCCAAAACTCCGAAACTCTGAAACTCCGAAACTCCGAAACTCCAAAACTCTAAAACTCCAAAACTCCGAAAATCCGAAACTCCAAAACTACAAAACTCCACAACTCCAAAACTCCGAAACTCCAAAACTCCAAAACTCCAATACTCCAAAACTCCGAAACTCTGAAACTCCGAAACTCCGAAACTCTAAAACTCCAAAACTTCAAAACTCCGAAACTCCGAAACTCCAAAACTACAAAACTCCAAAACTCCGAAACTCCAAAACTCCAAAACTCCAATACTCCAAAACTCCGAAACTCCAAAACTCCAAAACTCCAAAACTCCAAAACTCCAAAACTCCAAAACTCCGATACTCCGAAACTCCAAAACTCCAAAACTCCGAAACTCCGAAACTCCAAAACTCCGAAACTCCAAAACTCCAAAACTCCAAAACTCCGAAACTCCAAAACTCCAAAACTCCGAAACTCCGAAACTCCAAAACTCCGAAACTCCAAAACTCCAAAACTCCAAAACTCCGAAACTCCGAAACTCCAAAACTGCAAAACTCCGAAACTCCGAAACTCCAAAACTCCAAAACTCCAAAACTCCAAAACTCCGAAACTCCGAAACTCTAAAACTCCAAAACTCCAAACTCCAAACTCCAAAACTCCGAAACTCGGAAACTCCAAAACTCCAAAACTCCGAAACTCCAAAACTCCAAAACTCCGAAACTCCGAAACTCGAAAACTCCAAAACTCCGAAACTCCAAAACTCCGAAACTCCGAAACTCCAAAACTGCAAAACTCCAAAACTCCGAAACTCCGAAACTCCAAAACTCCAAAACTCCGAAACTCCAAAACTCCAAAACTCCGAAACTCCGAAACTCCAAAACTCCAAAACTCCAAAACTCCGAAACTCCGAAACTCCAAAACTGCAAAACTCCGAAACTCCGAAACTCCGAAACTCCGAAACTCCAAAACTCCGAAACTCCAAAACTCCGAAACTCCGAAACTCCAAAACTCCAAAACTCCAAAACTCCGAAACTCCAAAACTCCAAAACTCCCAAACTCCGAAACTCCAAAACTCCAAAACTCCAAAACTCCAAAACTCCGAAACTCCAAAACTCCAAAACTCCAAAACTCCAAAACTCCAAAACTCCGAAACTCCGAAACTCCGAAACTCCAAAACTCCGAAACTCCGAAACTCCAAAACTCCGAAACTCCAAAACTCCAAAACTCCGAAACTCTAAAACTCCGAAACTCCAAAACTCCAAAACTCCGAAACTCCAAAACTCCGAATCTCCAAAACTCCAAAACTCCAAAACTCCAAAACTCCGAAACTCCAAAACTCCAAAACTCCAAAACTCCAAAACTCCAAAACTCCGAAACTCCGAAACTCCGAAACTCCAAAACTCCAAAACTCCAAAACTCCGGAACTCCGAAACTCCTAAACTCCGAAACTCCAAAACTCCAAAACTCCGAAACTCCGAAACTCCAAAACTCCAAAACTCCGAAACTCCAAAACTCCGAAACTCCGAAACTCCAAAACTCCAAAACTCCAAAACTCCAAAACTCCAAAACTCCAAAACTCCGAAACTCCAAAACTCCAAAACTCCAAAACTCCAAAACTCCGAAACTCGGAAACTCGGAAACTCCGAAACTCCGAAACTCCAAAACTCCAAAACTCCGAAACTCCAAAACTCCAAAACTCCGAAACTCCGAAACTCCAAAACTCCAAAACTCCGAAACTCCAAAACTCCAAAACTCCAAAACTCCAAAACTCTAAAACTCCAAAACTCCAAAACTCCAAAACTCCAAAACTGCAAAACTCCAAAATTCCAAAACTCTAAAACTCCAAAACTGCAAAACTCCAAAACTCCAAAACTCCAAAACTCCAAAACTCCAAAACTCCAAAACTCCGAAACTCCGAAACTCCAAAACTCCAAAACTCTGAAACTCCAAAACTCCGAAACTCCAAAACTCCGAAACTCCGAAACTCCAAAACTCCAAAACTCCAAAACTCCAAAACTCCGAAACTCCGAAACTCCAAAACTGCAAAACTCCGAAACTCCGAAACTCCGAAACTCCAAAACTCCGAAACTCCAAAACTCCGAAACTCCGAAACTCCAAAACTCCAAAACTCCAAAACTCCAAAACTCCAAAACTCCGAAACTCCGAAACTCCGAAACTCCGAAACTCCGAAACTCCAAAACTCCGAAACTCCAAAACTCCAAAACTCCAAAACTCCAATACTCCAAAACTCCAAAACTCCAAAACTCCGAAAATCTGAAACTCCGAAACTCCGAAACTCCAAAACTCTAAAACTCCAAAACTCCGAAAATCCGAAACTCCAAAACTACAAAACTCCACAACTCCAAAACTCCGAAACTCCAAAACTCCAAAACTCCAATACTCCAAAACTCCGAAACTCTGAAACTCCGAAACTCCGAAACTCTAAAACTCCAAAACTCCAAAACTCCGAAACTCCGAAACTCCAAAACTCCGAAACTCCGAAACTCCAAAACTACAAAACTCCAAAACTCCAAAACTCCGAAACTCCAAAACTCCAAAACTCCAATACTCCAAAACTCCGAAACTCCAAAACTCCAAAACTCCAAAACTCCAAAACTCCAAACTCCAAAACTCCGATACTCCGAAACTCCAAAACTCCAAAACTCCGAAACTCCGAAACTCCAAAACTCCGAAACTCCAAAACTCCAAAACTCCAAAACTCCGAAACTCCAAAACTCCAAAACTCCGAAACTCCGAAACTCCAAAACTCCGAAACTCCAAAACTCCAAAACTCCAAAACTCCGAAACTCCGAAACTCCAAAACTCCAAAACTCCGAAACTCCGAAACTCCAAAACTCCAAAACTCCAAAACTCCAAAACTCCGAAACTCCGAAACTCTAAAACTCCAAAACTCCAAACTCCAAACTCCAAAACTCCGAAACTCGGAAACTCCAAAACTCCAAAACTCCGAAACTCCAAAACTCCAAAACTCCGAAACTCCGAAACTCCAAAACTCCAAAACTCCGAAACTCCAAAACTCCGAAACTCCGAAACTCCAAAACTGCAAAACTCCAAAACTCCGAAACTCCAAAACTCCAAAACTCCGAAACTCCGAAACTCCAAAACTCCAAAACTCCAAAACTCCGAAACTCCAAAACTCCGAAACTCCGAAACTCCAAAACTCCAAAACTCCAAAACTCCAAAACTCCGAAACTCCAAAACTCCAAAACTCCCAAACTCCGAAACTCCAAAACTCCAAAACTCCAAAACTCCAAAACTCCGAAACTCCAAAACTCCAAAACTCCAAAACTCCAAAACTCCAAAACTCCGAAACTCCGAAACTCCAAAACTCCGAAACTCCGAAACTCCGAAACTCCAAAACTCCGAAACTCCAAAACTCCAAAACTCCGAAACTCTAAAACTCCGAAACTCCAAAACTCCAAAACTCCGAAACTCCAAAACTCCGAATCTCCAAAACTCCAAAACTCCAAAACTCCAAAACTCCGAAACTCCAAAACTCCAAAACTCCAAAACTCCAAAACTCCAAAACTCCGAAACTCCGAAACTCCGAAACTCCAAAACTCCAAAACTCCAAAACTCCGGAACTCCGAAACTCCTAAACTCCGAAACTCCAAAACTCCAAAACTCCGAAACTCCGAAACTCCAAAACTCCAAAACTCCGAAACTCCAAAACTCCGAAACTCCGAAACTCCAAAACTCCAAAACTCCAAAACTCCAAAACTCCAAAACTCCAAAACTCCGAAACTCCAAAACTCCAAAACTCCAAAACTCCAAAACTCCGAAACTCGGAAACTCGGAAACTCCGAAACTCCGAAACTCCAAAACTCCAAAACTCCGAAACTCCAAAACTCCAAAACTCCGAAACTCCGAAACTCCAAAACTCCAAAACTCCGAAACTCCAAAACTCCAAAACTCCAAAACTCCAAAACTCTAAAACTCCAAAACTCCAAAACTCCAAAACTCCAAAACTGCAAAACTCCAAAATTCCAAAACTCTAAAACTCCAAAACTGCAAAACTCCAAAACTCCAAAACTCCAAAACTCCAAAACTCCAAAACTCCGAAACTCCGAAACTCCAAAACTCCGAAACTCCGAAACTCCAAAACTCCAAAACTCCAAAACTCCAAAACTCCGAAACTCCGAAACTCCAAAACTGCAAAACTCCGAAACTCCGAAACTCCGAAACTCCAAAACTCCGAAACTCCAAAACTCCGAAACTCCGAAACTCCAAAACTCCAAAACTCCAAAACTCCAAAACTCCAAAACTCCGAAACTCCGAAACTCCGAAACTCCGAAACTCCGAAACTCCAAAACTCCGAAACTCCAAAACTCCAAAACTCCAAAACTCCAATACTCCAAAACTCCAAAACTCCAAAACTCCGAAAATCTGAAACTCCGAAACTCCGAAACTCCAAAACTCTAAAACTCCAAAACTCCGAAAATCCGAAACTCCAAAACTACAAAACTCCACAACTCCAAAACTCCGAAACTCCAAAACTCCAAAACTCCAATACTCCAAAACTCCGAAACTCTGAAACTCCGAAACTCCGAAACTCTAAAACTCCAAAACTCCAAAACTCCGAAACTCCGAAACTCCAAAACTCCGAAACTCCGAAACTCCAAAACTACAAAACTCCAAAACTCCAAAACTCCGAAACTCCAAAACTCCAAAACTCCAATACTCCAAAACTCCGAAACTCCAAAACTCCAAAACTCCAAAACTCCAAAACTCCAAACTCCAAAACTCCGATACTCCGAAACTCCAAAACTCCAAAACTCCGAAACTCCGAAACTCCAAAACTCCGAAACTCCAAAACTCCAAAACTCCAAAACTCCGAAACTCCAAAACTCCAAAACTCCGAAACTCCGAAACTCCAAAACTCCGAAACTCCAAAACTCCAAAACTCCAAAACTCCGAAACTCCGAAACTCCAAAACTCCAAAACTCCGAAACTCCGAAACTCCAAAACTCCAAAACTCCAAAACTCCAAAACTCCGAAACTCCGAAACTCTAAAACTCCAAAACTCCAAACTCCAAACTCCAAAACTCCGAAACTCGGAAACTCCAAAACTCCAAAACTCCGAAACTCCAAAACTCCAAAACTCCGAAACTCCGAAACTCCAAAACTCCAAAACTCCGAAACTCCAAAACTCCGAAACTCCGAAACTCCAAAACTGCAAAACTCCAAAACTCCGAAACTCCAAAACTCCAAAACTCCGAAACTCCGAAACTCCAAAACTCCAAAACTCCAAAACTCCGAAACTCCGAAACTCCAAAACTGCAAAACTCCGAAACTCCGAAACTCCGAAACTCCGAAACTCCAAAACTCCGAAACTCCAAAACTCCGAAACTCCGAAACTCCAAAACTCCAAAACTCCAAAACTCCGAAACTCCAAAACTCCAAAACTCCAAAACTCCAAAACTCCGAAACTCCGAAACTCCAAAACTCCAAAACTCCAAAACTCCGAAACTCCGAAACTCCAAAACTGCAAAACTCCGAAACTCCGAAACTCCGAAACTCCGAAACTCCAAAACTCCGAAACTCCAAAACTCCGAAACTCCGAAACTCCAAAACTCCAAAACTCCAAAACTCCGAAACTCCAAAACTCCAAAACTCCCAAACTCCGAAACTCCAAAACTCCAAAACTCCAAAACTCCAAAACTCCGAAACTCCAAAACTCCAAAACTCCAAAACTCCAAAACTCCAAAACTCCGAAACTCCGAAACTCCAAAACTCCGAAACTCCGAAACTCCGAAACTCCAAAACTCCGAAACTCCAAAACTCCAAAACTCCGAAACTCTAAAACTCCGAAACTCCAAAACTCCAAAACTCCGAAACTCCAAAACTCCGAATCTCCAAAACTCCAAAACTCCAAAACTCCAAAACTCCGAAACTCCAAAACTCCAAAACTCCAAAACTCCAAAACTCCAAAACTCCGAAACTCCGAAACTCCTAAACTCCAAAACTCCAAAACTCCAAAACTCCGGAACTCCGAAACTCCTAAACTCCGAAACTCCAAAACTCCAAAACTCCGAAACTCCGAAACTCCAAAACTCCAAAACTCCGAAACTCCAAAACTCCGAAACTCCGAAACTCCAAAACTCCAAAACTCCAAAACTCCAAAACTCCAAAACTCCAAAACTCCGAAACTCCAAAACTCCAAAACTCCAAAACTCCAAAACTCCGAAACTCGGAAACTCGGAAACTCCGAAACTCCGAAACTCCAAAACTCCAAAACTCCAAAACTCCGAAACTCCAAAACTCCAAAACTCCGAAACTCCGAAACTCCAAAACTCCAAAACTCCGAAACTCCAAAACTCCAAAACTCCAAAACTCCAAAACTCTAAAACTCCAAAACTCCAAAACTCCAAAACTCCAAAACTGCAAAACTCCAAAATTCCAAAACTCTAAAACTCCAAAACTGCAAAACTCCAAAACTCCAAAACTCCAAAACTCCAAAACTCCAAAACTCCGAAACTCCGAAACTCCAAAACTCCAAAACTCTGAAACTCCAAAACTCCGAAACTCCAAAACTCCGAAACTCCGAAACTCCAAAACTCCAAAACTCCAAAACTCCAAAACTCCGAAACTCCGAAACTCCAAAACTGCAAAACTCCGAAACTCCGAAACTCCGAAACTCCAAAACTCCGAAACTCCAAAACTCCGAAACTCCGAAACTCCAAAACTCCAAAACTCCAAAACTCCAAAACTCCAAAACTCCGAAACTCCGAAACTCCGAAACTCCGAAACTCCGAAACTCCAAAACTCCGAAACTCCAAAACTCCAAAACTCCAAAACTCCAATACTCCAAAACTCCAAAACTCCGAAAATCTGAAACTCCGAAACTCCGAAACTCCAAAACTCTAAAACTCCAAAACTCCGAAAATCCGAAACTCCAAAACTACAAAACTCCACAACTCCAAAACTCCGAAACTCCAAAACTCCAAAACTCCAATACTCCAAAACTCCGAAACTCTGAAACTCCGAAACTCCGAAACTCTAAAACTCCAAAACTCCAAAACTCCGAAACTCCGAAACTCCAAAACTCCGAAACTCCGAAACTCCAAAACTACAAAACTCCAAAACTCCAAAACTCCGAAACTCCAAAACTCCAAAACTCCAATACTCCAAAACTCCGAAACTCCAAAACTCCAAAACTCCAAAACTCCAAACTCCAAAACTCCGATACTCCGAAACTCCAAAACTCCAAAACTCCGAAACTCCGAAACTCCAAAACTCCGAAACTCCAAAACTCCAAAACTCCAAAACTCCGAAACTCCAAAACTCCAAAACTCCGAAACTCCGAAACTCCAAAACTCCGAAACTCCAAAACTCCAAAACTCCAAAACTCCGAAACTCCGAAACTCCAAAACTCCAAAACTCCGAAACTCCGAAACTCCAAAACTCCAAAACTCCAAAACTCCAAAACTCCGAAACTCCGAAACTCTAAAACTCCAAAACTCCAAACTCCAAACTCCAAAACTCCGAAACTCGGAAACTCCAAAACTCCAAAACTCCGAAACTCCAAAACTCCAAAACTCCGAAACTCCGAAACTCCAAAACTCCAAAACTCCGAAACTCCAAAACTCCGAAACTCCGAAACTCCAAAACTGCAAAACTCCAAAACTCCGAAACTCCAAAACTCCAAAACTCCGAAACTCCGAAACTCCAAAACTCCAAAACTCCAAAACTCCGAAACTCCGAAACTCCAAAACTGCAAAACTCCGAAACTCCGAAACTCCGAAACTCCGAAACTCCAAAACTCCGAAACTCCAAAACTCCGAAACTCCGAAACTCCAAAACTCCAAAACTCCAAAACTCCGAAACTCCAAAACTCCAAAACTCCCAAACTCCGAAACTCCAAAACTCCAAAACTCCAAAACTCCAAAACTCCGAAACTCCAAAACTCCAAAACTCCAAAACTCCAAAACTCCAAAACTGCGAAACTCCGAAACTCCAAAACTCCGAAACTCCGAAACTCCGAAACTCCAAAACTCCGAAACTCCAAAACTCCAAAACTCCGAAACTCCAAAACTCCAAAACTCCAAAACTCCAAAACTCTAAAACTCCAAAACTCCAAAACTCCAAAACTCCAAAACTGCAAAACTCCAAAATTCCAAAACTCTAAAACTCCAAAACTGCAAAACTCCAAAACTCCAAAACTCCAAAACTCCAAAACTCCAAAACTCCAAAACTCCGAAACTCCGAAACTCCAAAACTCCAAAACTCTGAAACTCCAAAACTCCGAAACTCCAAAACTCCGAAACTCCGAAACTCCAAAACTCCAAAACTCCAAAACTCCAAAACTCCGAAACTCCGAAACTCCAAAACTGCAAAACTCCGAAACTCCGAAACTCCGAAACTCCAAAACTCCGAAACTCCAAAACTCCGAAACTCCGAAACTCCAAAACTCCAAAACTCCAAAACTCCAAAACTCCAAAACTCCAAAACTCCAAAACTCCGAAACTCCGAAACTCCGAAACTCCGAAACTCCGAAACTCCAAAACTCCGAAACTCCAAAACTCCAAAACTCCAAAACTCCAATACTCCAAAACTCCAAAACTCCAAAACTCCGAAAATCTGAAACTCCGAAACTCCGAAACTCCAAAACTCTAAAACTCCAAAACTCCGAAAATCCGAAACTCCAAAACTACAAAACTCCACAACTCCGAAACTCCAAAACTCCAAAACTCCAAAACTCCAAAACTCCGAAACTCCAAAACTCCAAAACTCCAAAACTCCAAAACTCCGAAACTCC
This sequence comes from Amblyomma mixtum, assembly GCF_055824585.1. Classification (NCBI taxonomy): domain Eukaryota; kingdom Metazoa; phylum Arthropoda; class Arachnida; order Ixodida; family Ixodidae; genus Amblyomma; species Amblyomma mixtum. Next base: position 6,367,254 of record NW_028317651.1, on the reverse strand, counting down.
AAAACTCCAAAACTCCAAAACTCCAAAACTCCGAAACTCCGAAACTCCAAAACTCCGAAACTCCAAAACTCCAAAACTCCAAAACTCCGAAACTCCGAAACTCCAAAACTCCAAAACTCCGAAACTCCGAAACTCCAAAACTCCAAAACTCCAAAACTCCAAAACTCCGAAACTCCGAAACTCTAAAACTCCAAAACTCCAAACTCCAAACTCCAAAACTCCGAAACTCGGAAACTCCAAAACTCCGAAACTCCAAAACTCCAAAACTCCAAAACTCCGAAACTCCGAAACTCCAAAACTCCAAAACTCCGAAACTCCGAAACTCCAAAACTCCAAAACTCCAAAACTCCAAAACTCCGAAACTCCGAAACTCTAAAACTCCAAAACTCCAAACTCCAAACTCCAAAACTCCGAAACTCGGAAACTCCAAAACTCCAAAACTCCGAAACTCCAAAACTCCAAAACTCCGAAACTCCGAAACTCCAAAACTCCAAAACTCCGAAACTCCAAAACTCCGAAACTCCGAAACTCCAAAACTGCAAAACTCCAAAACTCCGAAACTCCAAAACTCCAAAACTCCGAAACTCCGAAACTCCAAAACTCCAAAACTCCGATACTCCGAAACTCCAAAACTCCGAAACTCCGAAACTCCAAAACTCCGAAACTCCGAAACTCCAAAACTACAAAACTCCAAAACTCCAAAACTCCGAAACTCCAAAACTCCAAAACTCCAATACTCCAAAACTCCGAAACTCCAAAACTCCAAAACTCCAAAACTCCAAAACTCCAAACTCCAAAACTCCGATACTCCGAAACTCCAAAACTCCAAAACTCCGAAACTCCGAAACTCCAAAACTCCGAAACTCCAAAACTCCAAAACTCCAAAACTCCGAAACTCCAAAACTCCAAAACTCCGAAACTCCGAAACTCCAAAACTCCGAAACTCCAAAACTCCAAAACTCCAAAACTCCGAAACTCCGAAACTCCAAAACTCCAAAACTCCGAAACTCCGAAACTCCAAAACTCCAAAACTCCAAAACTCCAAAACTCCGAAACTCCGAAACTCCAAAACTCCGAAACTCCGAAACTCCAAAACTCCGAAACTCCAAAACTCCAAAACTCCGAAACTCCAAAACTCCGAAACTCCAAAACTCCAAAACTCCGAAACTCCGAAACTCCAAAACTCCAAAACTCCGAAACTCCAAAACTCCAAAACTCCAAAACTCCAAAACTCCGAAACTCCAAAACTCCAAAACTCCAAAACTCCAAAACTCCAAAACTCCAAAACTCCGAAACTCCGAAACTCCAAAACTCCGAAACTCCGAAACTCCAAAACTCCGAAACTCCAAAACTCCAAAACTCCGAAACTCCAAAACTCCGAAACTCCAAAACTCCAAAACTCCGAAACTCGGAAACTCGGAAACTCCGAAACTCCGAAACTCCAAAACTCCAAAACTCCGAAACTCCAAAACTCCAAAACTCCGAAACTCCGAAACTCCAAAACTCCAAAACTCCGAAACTCCAAAACTCCAAAACTCCAAAACTCCAAAACTCTAAAACTCCAAAACTCCAAAACTCCAAAACTGCAAAACTCCAAAATTCCAAAACTCTAAAACTCCAAAACTCCAAAACTCCGAAACTCCAAAACTCCAAAACTCCAAAACTCCAAAACTCCAAAACTCCAAAACTCCGAAACTCCGAAACTCCAAAACTCCAAAACTCTGAAACTCCAAAACTCCGAAACTCCAAAACTCCGAAACTCCGAAACTCCAAAACTCCAAAACTCCAAAACTCCAAAACTCCGAAACTCCGAAACTCCAAAACTGCAAAACTCCGAAACTCCGAAACTCCGAAACTCCAAAACTCCGAAACTCCAAAACTCCGAAACTCCGAAACTCCAAAACTCCAAAACTCCAAAACTCCAAAACTCCAAAACTCCGAAACTCCGAAACTCCGAAACTCCGAAACTCCGAAACTCCAAAACTCCGAAACTCCAAAACTCCAAAACTCCAAAACTCCAATACTCCAAAACTCCAAAACTCCAAAACTCCGAAAATCTGAAACTCCGAAACTCCGAAACTCCAAAACTCTAAAACTCCAAAACTCCGAAAATCCGAAACTCCAAAACTACAAAACTCCACAACTCCAAAACTCCGAAACTCCAAAACTCCAAAACTCCAATACTCCAAAACTCCGAAACTCTGAAACTCCGAAACTCCGAAACTCTAAAACTCCAAAACTCCAAAACTCCGAAACTCCGAAACTCCAAAACTCCGAAACTCCGAAACTCCAAAACTACAAAACTCCAAAACTCCAAAACTCCGAAACTCCAAAACTCCAAAACTCCAATACTCCAAAACTCCGAAACTCCAAAACTCCAAAACTCCAAAACTCCAAAACTCCAAACTCCAAAACTCCGATACTCCGAAACTCCAAAACTCCAAAACTCCGAAACTCCGAAACTCCAAAACTCCGAAACTCCAAAACTCCAAAACTCCAAAACTCCGAAACTCCAAAACTCCAAAACTCCGAAACTCCGAAACTCCAAAACTCCGAAACTCCAAAACTCCAAAACTCCAAAACTCCGAAACTCCGAAACTCCAAAACTCCAAAACTCCGAAACTCCGAAACTCCAAAACTCCAAAACTCCAAAACTCCAAAACTCCGAAACTCCGAAACTCTAAAACTCCAAAACTCCAAACTCCAAACTCCAAAACTCCGAAACTCGGAAACTCCAAAACTCCAAAACTCCGAAACTCCAAAACTCCAAAACTCCGAAACTCCGAAACTCCAAAACTCCAAAACTCCGAAACTCCAAAACTCCGAAACTCCGAAACTCCAAAACTGCAAAACTCCAAAACTCCGAAACTCCAAAACTCCAAAACTCCGAAACTCCGAAACTCCAAAACTCCAAAACTCCAAAACTCCGAAACTCCGAAACTCCAAAACTGCAAAACTCCGAAACTCCGAAACTCCGAAACTCCGAAACTCCAAAACTCCGAAACTCCAAAACTCCGAAACTCCGAAACTCCAAAACTCCAAAACTCCAAAACTCCGAAACTCCAAAACTCCAAAACTCCCAAACTCCGAAACTCCAAAACTCCAAAACTCCAAAACTCCAAAACTCCGAAACTCCAAAACTCCAAAACTCCAAAACTCCAAAACTCCAAAACTGCGAAACTCCGAAACTCCAAAACTCCGAAACTCCGAAACTCCGAAACTCCAAAACTCCGAAACTCCAAAACTCCAAAACTCCGAAACTCCAAAACTCCGAAACTCCAAAACTCCAAAACTCCGAAACTCCAAAACTCCGAATCTCCAAAACTCCAAAACTCCGAAACTCCGAAACTCCGAAACTCCGAAACTCCGAAACTCCAAAACTCCGAAACTCCAAAACTCCGAAACTCCGAAACTCCAAAACTCCAAAACTCCAAAACTCCGAAACTCCAAAACTCCAAAACTCCGAAACTCCAAAACTCCAAAACTCCAAAACTCCAAAACTCCGAAACTCCAAAACTCCAAAACTCCAAAACTCCAAAACTCCAAAACTCCAAAACTCCGAAACTCCGAAACTCCAAAACTCCGAAACTCCGAAACTCCAAAACTCCGAAACTCCAAAACTCCAAAACTCCGAAACTCCAAAACTCCGAAACTCCAAAACTCCAAAACTCCGAAACTCGGAAACTCGGAAACTCCGAAACTCCGAAACTCCAAAACTCCAAAACTCCGAAACTCCAAAACTCCAAAACTCCGAAACTCCGAAACTCCAAAACTCCAAAACTCCGAAACTCCAAAACTCCAAAACTCCAAAACTCCAAAACTCTAAAACTCCAAAACTCCAAAACTCCAAAACTCCAAAACTGCAAAACTCCAAAATTCCAAAACTCTAAAACTCCAAAACTGCAAAACTCCAAAACTCCAAAACTCCAAAACTCCAAAACTCCAAAACTCCAAAACTCCGAAACTCCGAAACTCCAAAACTCCAAAACTCTGAAACTCCAAAACTCCGAAACTCCAAAACTCCGAAACTCCGAAACTCCAAAACTCCAAAACTCCAAAACTCCAAAACTCCGAAACTCCGAAACTCCAAAACTGCAAAACTCCGAAACTCCGAAACTCCGAAACTCCAAAACTCCGAAACTCCAAAACTCCGAAACTCCGAAACTCCAAAACTCCAAAACTCCAAAACTCCAAAACTCCGAAACTCCGAAACTCCGAAACTCCGAAACTCCGAAACTCCAAAACTCCGAAACTCCAAAACTCCAAAACTCCAAAACTCCAATACTCCAAAACTCCAAAACTCCAAAACTCCGAAAATCTGAAACTCCGAAACTCCGAAACTCCAAAACTCTAAAACTCCAAAACTCCGAAAATCCGAAACTCCAAAACTACAAAACTCCACAACTCCAAAACTCCGAAACTCCAAAACTCCAAAACTCCAATACTCCAAAACTCCGAAACTCTGAAACTCCGAAACTCCGAAACTCTAAAACTCCAAAACTCCAAAACTCCGAAACTCCGAAACTCCAAAACTCCGAAACTCCGAAACTCCAAAACTACAAAACTCCAAAACTCCAAAACTCCGAAACTCCAAAACTCCAAAACTCCAATACTCCAAAACTCCGAAACTCCAAAACTCCAAAACTCCAAAACTCCAAAACTCCAAACTCCAAAACTCCGATACTCCGAAACTCCAAAACTCCAAAACTCCGAAACTCCGAAACTCCAAAACTCCGAAACTCCAAAACTCCAAAACTCCAAAACTCCGAAACTCCAAAACTCCAAAACTCCGAAACTCCGAAACTCCAAAACTCCGAAACTCCAAAACTCCAAAACTCCAAAACTCCGAAACTCCGAAACTCCAAAACTCCAAAACTCCGAAACTCCGAAACTCCAAAACTCCAAAACTCCAAAACTCCAAAACTCCAAAACTCCGAAACTCCGAAACTCTAAAACTCCAAAACTCCAAACTCCAAACTCCAAAACTCCGAAACTCGGAAACTCCAAAACTCCAAAACTCCGAAACTCCAAAACTCCAAAACTCCGAAACTCCGAAACTCCAAAACTCCAAAACTCCGAAACTCCAAAACTCCGAAACTCCGAAACTCCAAAACTGCAAAACTCCAAAACTCCGAAACTCCAAAACTCCAAAACTCCGAAACTCCGAAACTCCAAAACTCCAAAACTCCAAAACTCCGAAACTCCAAAACTCCGAAACTCCGAAACTCCAAAACTCCAAAACTCCAAAACTCCAAAACTCCGAAACTCCAAAACTCCAAAACTCCCAAACTCCGAAACTCCAAAACTCCAAAACTCCAAAACTCCAAAACTCCGAAACTCCAAAACTCCAAAACTCCAAAACTCCAAAACTCCAAAACTCCGAAACTCCGAAACTCCAAAACTCCGAAACTCCGAAACTCCGAAACTCCAAAACTCCGAAACTCCAAAACTCCAAAACTCCGAAACTCTAAAACTCCGAAACTCCAAAACTCCAAAACTCCGAAACTCCAAAACTCCGAATCTCCAAAACTCCAAAACTCCAAAACTCCAAAACTCCGAAACTCCAAAACTCCAAAACTCCAAAACTCCAAAACTCCAAAACTCCGAAACTCCGAAACTCCGAAACTCCAAAACTCCAAAACTCCAAAACTCCGGAACTCCGAAACTCCTAAACTCCGAAACTCCAAAACTCCAAAACTCCGAAACTCCGAAACTCCAAAACTCCAAAACTCCGAAACTCCAAAACTCCGAAACTCCGAAACTCCAAAACTCCAAAACTCCAAAACTCCAAAACTCCAAAACTCCAAAACTCCGAAACTCCAAAACTCCAAAACTCCAAAACTCCAAAACTCCGAAACTCGGAAACTCGGAAACTCCGAAACTCCGAAACTCCAAAACTCCAAAACTCCGAAACTCCAAAACTCCAAAACTCCGAAGCTCCGAAACTCCAAAACTCCAAAACTCCGAAACTCCAAAACTCCAAAACTCCAAAACTCCAAAACTCTAAAACTCCAAAACTCCAAAACTCCAAAACTCCAAAACTGCAAAACTCCAAAATTCCAAAACTCTAAAACTCCAAAACTGCAAAACTCCAAAACTCCAAAACTCCAAAACTCCAAAACTCCAAAACTCCGAAACTCCGAAACTCCAAAACTCCGAAACTCCGAAACTCCAAAACTCCAAAACTCCAAAACTCCAAAACTCCGAAACTCCGAAACTCCAAAACTGCAAAACTCCGAAACTCCGAAACTCCGAAACTCCAAAACTCCGAAACTCCAAAACTCCGAAACTCCGAAACTCCAAAACTCCAAAACTCCAAAACTCCAAAACTCCAAAACTCCGAAACTCCGAAACTCCGAAACTCCGAAACTCCGAAACTCCAAAACTCCGAAACTCCAAAACTCCAAAACTCCAAAACTCCAATACTCCAAAACTCCAAAACTCCAAAACTCCGAAAATCTGAAACTCCGAAACTCCGAAACTCCAAAACTCTAAAACTCCAAAACTCCGAAAATCCGAAACTCCAAAACTACAAAACTCCACAACTCCAAAACTCCGAAACTCCAAAACTCCAAAACTCCAATACTCCAAAACTCCGAAACTCTGAAACTCCGAAACTCCGAAACTCTAAAACTCCAAAACTCCAAAACTCCGAAACTCCGAAACTCCAAAACTCCGAAACTCCGAAACTCCAAAACTACAAAACTCCAAAACTCCAAAACTCCGAAACTCCAAAACTCCAAAACTCCAATACTCCAAAACTCCGAAACTCCAAAACTCCAAAACTCCAAAACTCCAAAACTCCAAACTCCAAAACTCCGATACTCCGAAACTCCAAAACTCCAAAACTCCGAAACTCCGAAACTCCAAAACTCCGAAACTCCAAAACTCCAAAACTCCAAAACTCCGAAACTCCAAAACTCCAAAACTCCGAAACTCCGAAACTCCAAAACTCCGAAACTCCAAAACTCCAAAACTCCAAAACTCCGAAACTCCGAAACTCCAAAACTCCAAAACTCCGAAACTCCGAAACTCCAAAACTCCAAAACTCCAAAACTCCAAAACTCCGAAACTCCGAAACTCTAAAACTCCAAAACTCCAAACTCCAAACTCCAAAACTCCGAAACTCGGAAACTCCAAAACTCCAAAACTCCGAAACTCCAAAACTCCAAAACTCCGAAACTCCGAAACTCCAAAACTCCAAAACTCCGAAACTCCAAAACTCCGAAACTCCGAAACTCCAAAACTGCAAAACTCCAAAACTCCGAAACTCCAAAACTCCAAAACTCCGAAACTCCGAAACTCCAAAACTCCAAAACTCCAAAACTCCGAAACTCCGAAACTCCAAAACTGCAAAACTCCGAAACTCCGAAACTCCGAAACTCCGAAACTCCAAAACTCCGAAACTCCAAAACTCCGAAACTCCGAAACTCCAAAACTCCAAAACTCCAAAACTCCGAAACTCCAAAACTCCAAAACTCCAAAACTCCAAAACTCCGAAACTCCGAAACTCCAAAACTCCAAAACTCCAAAACTCCGAAACTCCGAAACTCCAAAACTGCAAAACTCCGAAACTCCGAAACTCCGAAACTCCGAAACTCCAAAACTCCGAAACTCCAAAACTCCGAAACTCCGAAACTCCAAAACTCCAAAACTCCAAAACTCCGAAACTCCAAAACTCCAAAACTCCCAAACTCCGAAACTCCAAAACTCCAAAACTCCAAAACTCCAAAACTCCGAAACTCCAAAACTCCAAAACTCCAAAACTCCAAAACTCCAAAACTCCGAAACTCCGAAACTCCAAAACTCCGAAACTCCGAAACTCCGAAACTCCAAAACTCCGAAACTCCAAAACTCCAAAACTCCGAAACTCTAAAACTCCGAAACTCCAAAACTCCAAAACTCCGAAACTCCAAAACTCCGAATCTCCAAAACTCCAAAACTCCAAAACTCCAAAACTCCGAAACTCCAAAACTCCAAAACTCCAAAACTCCAAAACTCCAAAACTCCAAAACTCCGAAACTCCGAAACTCCAAAACTCCAAAACTCTGAAACTCCAAAACTCCGAAACTCCAAAACTCCGAAACTCCGAAACTCCAAAACTCCAAAACTCCAAAACTCCAAAACTCCGAAACTCCGAAACTCCAAAACTGCAAAACTCCGAAACTCCGAAACTCCGAAACTCCAAAACTCCGAAACTCCAAAACTCCGAAACTCCGAAACTCCAAAACTCCAAAACTCCAAAACTCCAAAACTCCAAAACTCCGAAACTCCGAAACTCCGAAACTCCGAAACTCCGAAACTCCAAAACTCCGAAACTCCAAAACTCCAAAACTCCAAAACTCCAATACTCCAAAACTCCAAAACTCCAAAACTCCGAAAATCTGAAACTCCGAAACTCCGAAACTCCAAAACTCTAAAACTCCAAAACTCCGAAAATCCGAAACTCCAAAACTACAAAACTCCACAACTCCAAAACTCCGAAACTCCAAAACTCCAAAACTCCAATACTCCAAAACTCCGAAACTCTGAAACTCCGAAACTCCGAAACTCTAAAACTCCAAAACTCCAAAACTCCGAAACTCCGAAACTCCAAAACTCCGAAACTCCGAAACTCCAAAACTACAAAACTCCAAAACTCCAAAACTCCGAAACTCCAAAACTCCAAAACTCCAATACTCCAAAACTCCGAAACTCCAAAACTCCAAAACTCCAAAACTCCAAAACTCCAAACTCCAAAACTCCGATACTCCGAAACTCCAAAACTCCAAAACTCCGAAACTCCGAAACTCCAAAACTCCGAAACTCCAAAACTCCAAAACTCCAAAACTCCGAAACTCCAAAACTCCAAAACTCCGAAACTCCGAAACTCCAAAACTCCGAAACTCCAAAACTCCAAAACTCCAAAACTCCGAAACTCCGAAACTCCAAAACTCCAAAACTCCGAAACTCCGAAACTCCAAAACTCCAAAACTCCAAAACTCCAAAACTCCGAAACTCCGAAACTCTAAAACTCCAAAACTCCAAACTCCAAACTCCAAAACTCCGAAACTCGGAAACTCCAAAACTCCAAAACTCCGAAACTCCAAAACTCCAAAACTCCGAAACTCCGAAACTCCAAAACTCCAAAACTCCGAAACTCCAAAACTCCGAAACTCCGAAACTCCAAAACTGCAAAACTCCAAAACTCCGAAACTCCAAAACTCCAAAACTCCGAAACTCCGAAACTCCAAAACTCCAAAACTCCAAAACTCCGAAACTCCAAAACTCCGAAACTCCGAAACTCCAAAACTCCAAAACTCCAAAACTCCAAAACTCCGAAACTCCAAAACTCCAAAACTCCCAAACTCCGAAACTCCAAAACTCCAAAACTCCAAAACTCCAAAACTCCGAAACTCCAAAACTCCAAAACTCCAAAACTCCAAAACTCCAAAACTCCGAAACTCCGAAACTCCAAAACTCCGAAACTCCGAAACTCCGAAACTCCAAAACTCCGAAACTCCAAAACTCCAAAACTCCGAAACTCTAAAACTCCGAAACTCCAAAACTCCAAAACTCCGAAACTCCAAAACTCCGAATCTCCAAAACTCCAAAACTCCAAAACTCCAAAACTCCGAAACTCCAAAACTCCAAAACTCCAAAACTCCAAAACTCCAAAACTCCGAAACTCCGAAACTCCGAAACTCCAAAACTCCAAAACTCCAAAACTCCGGAACTCCGAAACTCCTAAACTCCGAAACTCCAAAACTCCAAAACTCCGAAACTCCGAAACTCCAAAACTCCAAAACTCCGAAACTCCAAAACTCCGAAACTCCGAAACTCCAAAACTCCAAAACTCCAAAACTCCAAAACTCCAAAACTCCGAAACTCCAAAACTCCAAAACTCCAAAACTCCAAAACTCCGAAACTCGGAAACTCGGAAACTCCGAAACTCCGAAACTCCAAAACTCCAAAACTCCGAAACTCCAAAACTCCAAAACTCCGAAACTCCGAAACTCCAAAACTCCAAAACTCCGAAACTCCAAAACTCCAAAACTCCAAAACTCCAAAACTCTAAAACTCCAAAACTCCAAAACTCCAAAACTCCAAAACTGCAAAACTCCAAAATTCCAAAACTCTAAAACTCCAAAACTGCAAAACTCCAAAACTCCAAAACTCCAAAACTCCAAAACTCCAAAACTCCGAAACTCCGAAACTCCAAAACTCCGAAACTCCGAAACTCCAAAACTCCAAAACTCCAAAACTCCAAAACTCCGAAACTCCGAAACTCCAAAACTGCAAAACTCCGAAACTCCGAAACTCCGAAACTCCAAAACTCCGAAACTCCAAAACTCCGAAACTCCGAAACTCCAAAACTCCAAAACTCCAAAACTCCAAAACTCCAAAACTCCGAAACTCCGAAACTCCGAAACTCCGAAACTCCGAAACTCCAAAACTCCGAAACTCCAAAACTCCAAAACTCCAAAACTCCAATACTCCAAAACTCCAAAACTCCAAAACTCCGAAAATCTGAAACTCCGAAACTCCGAAACTCCAAAACTCTAAAACTCCAAAACTCCGAAAATCCGAAACTCCAAAACTACAAAACTCCACAACTCCAAAACTCCGAAACTCCAAAACTCCAAAACTCCAATACTCCAAAACTCCGAAACTCTGAAACTCCGAAACTCCGAAACTCTAAAACTCCAAAACTCCAAAACTCCGAAACTCCGAAACTCCAAAACTCCGAAACTCCGAAACTCCAAAACTACAAAACTCCAAAACTCCAAAACTCCGAAACTCCAAAACTCCAAAACTCCAATACTCCAAAACTCCGAAACTCCAAAACTCCAAAACTCCAAAACTCCAAAACTCCAAACTCCAAAACTCCGATACTCCGAAACTCCAAAACTCCAAAACTCCGAAACTCCGAAACTCCAAAACTCCGAAACTCCAAAACTCCAAAACTCCAAAACTCCGAAACTCCAAAACTCCAAAACTCCGAAACTCCGAAACTCCAAAACTCCGAAACTCCAAAACTCCAAAACTCCAAAACTCCGAAACTCCGAAACTCCAAAACTCCAAAACTCCGAAACTCCGAAACTCCAAAACTCCAAAACTCCAAAACTCCAAAACTCCGAAACTCCGAAACTCTAAAACTCCAAAACTCCAAACTCCAAACTCCAAAACTCCGAAACTCGGAAACTCCAAAACTCCAAAACTCCGAAACTCCAAAACTCCAAAACTCCGAAACTCCGAAACTCCAAAACTCCAAAACTCCGAAACTCCAAAACTCCGAAACTCCGAAACTCCAAAACTGCAAAACTCCAAAACTCCGAAACTCCAAAACTCCAAAACTCCGAAACTCCGAAACTCCAAAACTCCAAAACTCCAAAACTCCGAAACTCCGAAACTCCAAAACTGCAAAACTCCGAAACTCCGAAACTCCGAAACTCCGAAACTCCAAAACTCCGAAACTCCAAAACTCCGAAACTCCGAAACTCCAAAACTCCAAAACTCCAAAACTCCGAAACTCCAAAACTCCAAAACTCCAAAACTCCAAAACTCCGAAACTCCGAAACTCCAAAACTCCAAAACTCCAAAACTCCGAAACTCCGAAACTCCAAAACTGCAAAACTCCGAAACTCCGAAACTCCGAAACTCCGAAACTCCAAAACTCCGAAACTCCAAAACTCCGAAACTCCGAAACTCCAAAACTCCAAAACTCCAAAACTCCGAAACTCCAAAACTCCAAAACTCCCAAACTCCGAAACTCCAAAACTCCAAAACTCCAAAACTCCAAAACTCCGAAACTCCAAAACTCCAAAACTCCAAAACTCCAAAACTCCAAAACTCCGAAACTCCGAAACTCCAAAACTCCGAAACTCCGAAACTCCGAAACTCCAAAACTCCGAAACTCCAAAACTCCAAAACTCCGAAACTCTAAAACTCCGAAACTCCAAAACTCCAAAACTCCGAAACTCCAAAACTCCGAATCTCCAAAACTCCAAAACTCCAAAACTCCAAAACTCCGAAACTCCAAAACTCCAAAACTCCAAAACTCCAAAACTCCAAAACTCCGAAACTCCGAAACTCCTAAACTCCAAAACTCCAAAACTCCAAAACTCCGGAACTCCGAAACTCCTAAACTCCGAAACTCCAAAACTCCAAAACTCCGAAACTCCGAAACTCCAAAACTCCAAAACTCCGAAACTCCAAAACTCCGAAACTCCGAAACTCCAAAACTCCAAAACTCCAAAACTCCAAAACTCCAAAACTCCAAAACTCCGAAACTCCAAAACTCCAAAACTCCAAAACTCCAAAACTCCGAAACTCGGAAACTCGGAAACTCCGAAACTCCGAAACTCCAAATCTCCAAAACTCCAAAACTCCGAAACTCCAAAACTCCAAAACTCCGAAACTCCGAAACTCCAAAACTCCAAAACTCCGAAACTCCAAAACTCCAAAACTCCAAAACTCCAAAACTCCAAAACTCTAAAACTCCAAAACTCCAAAACTCCAAAACTCCAAAACTGCAAAACTCCAAAATTCCAAAACTCTAAAACTCCAAAACTGCAAAACTCCAAAACTCCAAAACTCCAAAACTCCAAAACTCCAAAACTCCGAAACTCCGAAACTCCAAAACTCCAAAACTCTGAAACTCCAAAACTCCGAAACTCCAAAACTCCGAAACTCCGAAACTCCAAAACTCCAAAACTCCAAAACTCCAAAACTCCGAAACTCCGAAACTCCAAAACTGCAAAACTCCGAAACTCCGAAACTCCGAAACTCCAAAACTCCGAAACTCCAAAACTCCGAAACTCCGAAACTCCAAAACTCCAAAACTCCAAAACTCCAAAACTCCAAAACTCCGAAACTCCGAAACTCCGAAACTCCGAAACTCCGAAACTCCAAAACTCCGAAACTCCAAAACTCCAAAACTCCAAAACTCCAATACTCCAAAACTCCAAAACTCCGAAAATCTGAAACTCCGAAACTCCGAAACTCCAAAACTCTAAAACTCCAAAACTCCGAAAATCCGAAACTCCAAAACTACAAAACTCCACAACTCCAAAACTCCGAAACTCCAAAACTCCAAAACTCCAATACTCCAAAACTCCGAAACTCTGAAACTCCGAAACTCCGAAACTCTAAAACTCCAAAACTCCAAAACTCCGAAACTCCGAAACTCCAAAACTCCGAAACTCCGAAACTCCAAAACTACAAAACTCCAAAACTCCAAAACTCCGAAACTCCAAAACTCCAAAACTCCAATACTCCAAAACTCCGAAACTCCAAAACTCCAAAACTCCAAAACTCCAAAACTCCAAACTCCAAAACTCCGATACTCCGAAACTCCAAAACTCCAAAACTCCGAAACTCCGAAACTCCAAAACTCCGAAACTCCAAAACTCCAAAACTCCAAAACTCCGAAACTCCAAAACTCCAAAACTCCGAAACTCCGAAACTCCAAAACTCCGAAACTCCAAAACTCCAAAACTCCAAAACTCCGAAACTCCGAAACTCCAAAACTCCAAAACTCCGAAACTCCGAAACTCCAAAACTCCAAAACTCCAAAACTCCAAAACTCCGAAACTCCGAAACTCTAAAACTCCAAAACTCCAAACTCCAAACTCCAAAACTCCGAAACTCGGAAACTCCAAAACTCCAAAACTCCGAAACTCCAAAACTCCAAAACTCCGAAACTCCGAAACTCCAAAACTCCAAAACTCCGAAACTCCAAAACTCCGAAACTCCGAAACTCCAAAACTGCAAAACTCCAAAACTCCGAAACTCCAAAACTCCAAAACTCCGAAACTCCGAAACTCCAAAACTCCAAAACTCCAAAACTCCGAAACTCCGAAACTCCAAAACTGCAAAACTCCGAAACTCCGAAACTCCGAAACTCCGAAACTCCAAAACTCCGAAACTCCAAAACTCCGAAACTCCGAAACTCCAAAACTCCAAAACTCCGAAACTCCAAAACTCCAAAACTCCCAAACTCCGAAACTCCAAAACTCCAAAACTCCAAAACTCCAAAACTCCGAAACTCCAAAACTCCAAAACTCCAAAACTCCAAAACTCCAAAACTGCGAAACTCCGAAACTCCAAAACTCCGAAACTCCGAAACTCCGAAACTCCAAAACTCCGAAACTCCAAAACTCCAAAACTCCGAAACTCCAAAACTCCGAAACTCCAAAACTCCAAAACTCCGAAACTCCAAAACTCCGAATCTCCAAAACTCCAAAACTCCGAAACTCCGAAACTCCGAAACTCCGAAACTCCAAAACTCCGAAACTCCAAAACTCCGAAACTCCGAAACTCCAAAACTCCAAAACTCCAAAACTCCGAAACTCCAAAACTCCAAAACTCCGAAACTCCAAAACTCCAAAACTCCAAAACTCCAAAACTCCGAAACTCCAAAACTCCAAAACTCCAAAACTCCAAAACTCCAAAACTCCAAAACTCCGAAACTCCGAAACTCCAAAACTCCGAAACTCCGAAACTCCAAAACTCCGAAACTCCAAAACTCCAAAACTCCGAAACTCCAAAACTCCGAAACTCCAAAACTCCAAAACTCCGAAACTCCAAAACTCCGAATCTCCAAAACTCCAAAACTCCAAAACTCCAAAACTCCGAAACTCCAAAACTCCAAAACTCCAAAACTCCAAAACTCCGAAACTCCGAAACTCCGAAACTCCAAAACTCCAAAACTCCAAAACTCCGGAACTCCGAAACTCCGAAACTCCAAAACTCCAAAACTCCGAAACTCCGAAACTCCAAAACTCCAAAACTCCGAAACTCCAAAACTCCGAAACTCCGAAACTCCAAAACTCCAAAACTCCAAAACTCCAAAACTCCAAAACTCCGAAACTCCAAAACTCCAAAACTCCAAAACTCCAAAACTCCAAAACTCCGAAACTCGGAAACTCGGAAACTCCGAAACTCCGAAACTCCAAAACTCCAAAACTCCGAAACTCCGAAACTCCAAAACTCCAAAACTCCGAAACTCCAAAACTCCAAAACTCCAAAACTCCAAAACTCTAAAACTCCAAAACTCCAAAACTCCAAAACTGCAAAACTCCAAAATTCCAAAACTCTAAAACTCCAAAACTGCAAAACTCCAAAACTCCGAAACTCCAAAACTCCAAAACTCCGAAACTCCAAAACTCCAAAACTCCGAAACTCCGAAACTCCAAAACTCCAAAACTCCGAAACTCCAAAACTCCAAAACTCCAAAACTGCAAAACTCCAAAACTCCGAAACTCCGAAACTCCAAAACTCCAAAACTCCAAAACTCCGAAACTCCGAAACTCCGAAACTCCAAAACTCCGAAACTCCAAAACTCCGAAACTCCGAAACTCCAAAACTCCAAAACTCCGAAACTCCAAAACTCCAAAACTCCGAAACTCCGAAACTCCAAAACTCCAAAACTCCGAAACTCCAAAACTCCAAAACTCCAAAACTGCAAAACTCCAAAACTGCAAAACTCCGAAACTCCAAAACTCCAAAACTCCAAAACTCCAAAACTCCGAAACTCCGAAACTCCAAAACTCCAAAACTCCGAAACTCCAAAACTCCAAAACTCCAAAACTCCAAAACTGCAAAACTCCAAAACTCCAAAACTCCGAAACTCCAAAACTCCGAAACTCCAAAACTCCAAAACTCCGAAACTCCAAAACTCCAAAACTCCAAAACTGCAAAACTCCAAAACTGCAAAACTCCAAAACTCCAAAACTCCAAAACTCCAAAACTCCAAAACTCCGAAACTCCGAAACTCCAAAACTCCAAAACTCCGAAACTCCAAAACTCCGAAACTCCAAAACTCCAAAACTGCAAAACTCCGAAACTCCAAAACTCCAAAACTCCAAAACTCCGAAACTCCGAAACTCCAAAACTCCGAAACTCCGAAACTCCAAAACTCCAAAACTCCAAAACTCCGAAACTCCAAAACTCCGAAACTCCGAAACTCCAAAACTCCAAAACTCCAAAACTCCGAAACTCCAAAACTCCAAAAACTCCAAAACTCCGAAACTCCGAAACTCCAAAACTCTGAAACTCCAAAACTCCGAAACTCCAAAACTCCGAAACTCCGAAACTCCAAAACTCCAAAACTCCAAAACTCCGAAACTCCGAAACTCCAAAACTGCAAAACTCCGAAACTCCGAAACTCCAAAACTCCAAAACTCCGAAACTCCAAAGCTCCAAAACTGCAAAACTCCGAAACTCCAAAACTCCAAAACTCCAAAACTCCGAAACTCCGAAACTCCAAAACTCCGAAACTCCGAAACTCCAAAACTCCAAAACTCCAAAACTCCGAAACTCCAAAACTCCGAAACTCCGAAACTCCAAAACTCCAAAACTCCAAAACTCCGAAACTCCAAAACTCCAAAAACTCCAAAACTCCGAAACTCCGAAACTCCAAAACTCTGAAACTCCAAAACTCCGAAACTCCAAAACTCCGAAACTCCGAAACTCCAAAACTCCAAAACTCCAAAACTCCGAAACTCCGAAACTCCAAAACTGCAAAACTCCGAAACTCCGAAACTCCGAAACTCCGAAACTCCAAAACTCCGAAACTCCGAAACTCCAAAACTCCAAAACTCTGAAACTCCAAAACTCCGAAACTCCAAAACTCCGAAACTCCGAAACTCCAAAACTCCAAAACTCCAAAACTCCGAAACTCCGAAACTCCAAAACTGCAAAACTCCGAAACTCCGAAACTCCGAAACTCTGAAACTCCGAAACTCCGAAACTCCGAAACTCCAAAACTCTAAAACTCCAAAACTCCGAAAATCCGAAACTCCAAAACTACAAAACTCCACAACTCCAAAACTCCGAAACTCCAAAACTCCAAAACTCCAATACTCCAAAACTCCGAAACTCTGAAACTCCGAAACTCCGAAACTCTAAAACTCCAAAACTCCAAAACTCCGAAACTCCGAAACTCCAAAACTACAAAACTCCAAAACTCCGAAACTCCAAAACTCCAAAACTCCAATCCTCCAAAACTCCGAAACTCCAAAACTCCAAAACTCCAAAACTCCAAAACTCCAAAACTCCAAAACTCCGATACTCCGAAACTCCAAAACTCCAAAACTCCGAAACTCCGAAACTCCAAAACTCCGAAACTCCAAAACTCCAAAACTCCAAAACTCCGAAACTCCAAAACTCCAAAACTCCGAAACTCCGAAACTCCAAAACTCCGAAACTCCAAAACTCCAAAACTCCAAAACTCCGAAACTCCGAAACTCCAAAACTCCAAAACTCCGAAACTCCGAAACTCCAAAACTCCAAAACTCCAAAACTCCGAAACTCCGAAACTCTAAAACTCCAAAACTCCAAACTCCAAACTCCAAAACTCCGAAACTCCAAAACTCCAAAACTCCAAAACTCCGAAACTCCAAAACTCCAAAACTCCGAAACTCCGAAACTCGAAAACTCCAAAACTCCGAAACTCCAAAACTCCGAAACTCCGAAACTCCAAAACTGCAAAACTCCAAAACTCCGAAACTCCGAAACTCCAAAACTCCAAAACTCCGAAACTCCGAAACTCCAAAACTCCGAAACTCCGAAACTCCAAAACTCCAAAACTCCAAAACTCCGAAACTCCGAAACTCCAAAACTGCAAAACTCCGAAACTCCGAAACTCCGAAACTCCAAAACTCCGAAACTCCAAAACTCCGAAACTCCGAAACTCCAAAACTCCAAAACTCCAAAACTCCGAAACTCCAAAACTCCAAAACTCCCAAACTCCGAAACTCCAAAACTCCAAAACTCCAAAACTCCGAAACTCCAAAACTCCAAAACTCCAAAACTCCAAAACTCCAAAACTCCGAAACTCCGAAACTCCAAAACTCCGAAACTCCGAAACTCCGAAACTCCAAAACTCCGAAACTCCAAAACTCCAAAACTCCGAAACTCTAAAACTCCGAAACTCCAAAACTCCAAAACTCCGAAACTCCAAAACTCCGAATCTCCAAAACTCCAAAACTCCAAAACTCCAAAACTCCGAAACTCCAAAACTCCAAAACTCCAAAACTCCAAAACTCCAAAACTCCGAAACTCCGAAACTCCGAAACTCCAAAACTCCAAAACTCCAAAACTCCGGAACTCCGAAACTCCTAAACTCCGAAACTCCAAAACTCCAAAACTCCGAAACTCCGAAACTCCAAAACTCCAAAACTCCGAAACTCCAAAACTCCGAAACTCCGAAACTCCAAAACTCCAAAACTCCAAAACTCCAAAACTCCAAAACTCCGAAACTCCAAAACTCCAAAACTCCAAAACTCCGAAACTCGGAAACTCGGAAACTCCGAAACTCCGAAACTCCAAAACTCCAAAACTCCAAAACTCCGAAACTCCAAAACTCCAAAACTCCGAAACTCCGAAACTCCAAAACTCCAAAACTCCGAAACTCCAAAACTCCAAAACTCCAAAACTCCAAAACTCTAAAACTCCAAAACTCCAAAACTCCAAAACTCCAAAACTGCAAAACTCCAAAATTCCAAAACTCTAAAACTACAAAACTGCAAAACTCCAAAACTCCAAAACTCCAAAACTCCAAAACTCCAAAACTCCAAAACTCCAAAACTCCGAAACTCCGAAACTCCAAAACTCCAAAACTCTGAAACTCCAAAACTCCGAAACTCCAAAACTCCGAAACTCCGAAACTCCAAAACTCCAAAACTCCAAAACTCCAAAACTCCGAAACTCCGAAACTCCAAAAGTGCAAAACTCCGAAACTCCGAAACTCCGAAACTCCAAAACTCCGAAACTCCAAAACTCCGAAACTCCGAAACTCCAAAACTCCAAAACTCCAAAACTCCAAAACTCCAAAACTCCAAAACTCCGAAACTCCGAAACTCCGAAACTCCGAAACTCCGAAACTCCAAAACTCCGAAACTCCAAAACTCCAAAACTCCAAAACTCCAATACTCCAAAACTCCAAAACTCCAAAACTCCGAAAATCTGAAACTCCGAAACTCCGAAACTCCAAAACTCTAAAACTCCAAAACTCCGAAAATCCGAAACTCCAAAACTACAAAACTCCACAACTCCAAAACTCCGAAACTCCAAAACTCCAAAACTCCAATACTCCAAAACTCCGAAACTCTGAAACTCCGAAACTCCGAAACTCTAAAACTCCAAAACTCCAAAACTCCGAAACTCCGAAACTCCAAAACTCCGAAACTCCGAAACTCCAAAACTACAAAACTCCAAAACTCCAAAACTCCGAAACTCCAAAACTCCAAAACTCCAATACTCCAAAACTCCGAAACTCCAAAACTCCAAAACTCCAAAACTCCAAAACTCCAAACTCCAAAACTCCGATACTCCGAAACTCCAAAACTCCAAAACTCCGAAACTCCGAAACTCCAAAACTCCGAAACTCCAAAACTCCAAAACTCCAAAACTCCGAAACTCCAAAACTCCAAAACTCCGAAACTCCGAAACTCCGAAACTCCAAAACTCCGAAACTCCGAAACTCCAAAACTCCAAAACTCCAAAACTCCGAAACTCCGAAACTCCAAAACTCCAAAACTCCGAAACTCCGAAACTCCAAAACTCCAAAACTCCAAAACTCCAAAACTCCGAAACTCCGAAACTCTAAAACTCCAAAACTCCAAACTCCAAACTCCAAAACTCCGAAACTCGGAAACTCCAAAACTCCAAAACTCCGAAACTCCAAAACTCCAAAACTCCGAAACTCCGAAACTCCAAAACTCCAAAACTCCGAAACTCCAAAACTCCGAAACTCCGAAACTCCAAAACTGCAAAACTCCAAAACTCCGAAACTCCAAAACTCCAAAACTCCGAAACTCCGAAACTCCAAAACTCCAAAACTCCAAAACTCCGAAACTCCGAAACTCCAAAACTCCAAAACTCCGAAACTCCGAAACTCCAAAACTCCAAAACTCCAAAACTCCGAAACTCCGAAACTCCAAAACTGCAAAACTCCGAAACTCCGAAACTCCGAAACTCCGAAACTCCAAAACTCCGAAACTCCAAAACTCCGAAACTCCGAAACTCCAAAACTCCAAAACTCCAAAACTCCGAAACTCCAAAACTCCAAAACTCCCAAACTCCGAAACTCCAAAACTCCAAAACTCCAAAACTCCAAAACTCCGAAACTCCAAAACTCCAAAACTCCAAAACTCCAAAACTCCAAAACTCCGAAACTCCGAAACTCCAAAACTCCGAAACTCCGAAACTCCGAAACTCCAAAACTCCGAAACTCCAAAACTCCAAAACTCCGAAACTCCAAAACTCCGAAACTCCAAAACTCCAAAACTCCGAAACTCCAAAACTCCGAATCTCCAAAACTCCAAAACTCCGAAACTCCGAAACTCCGAAACTCCGAAACTCCAAAACTCCGAAACTCCAAAACTCCGAAACTCCGAAACTCCAAAACTCCAAAACTCCAAAACTCCGAAACTCCAAAACTCCAAAACTCCCAAACTCCGAAACTCCAAAACTCCAA
Organism: Amblyomma mixtum; assembly: GCF_055824585.1. Taxonomy (NCBI): domain Eukaryota; kingdom Metazoa; phylum Arthropoda; class Arachnida; order Ixodida; family Ixodidae; genus Amblyomma; species Amblyomma mixtum. The sequence continues at coordinate 6,346,790 of NW_028317651.1, read as the reverse complement.
AACTCCAAAACTCCAAAACTCCGAAACTCCAAAACTCCAAAACTCCAAAACTCCAAAACTCCAAAACTCCAAAACTCCGAAACTCCGAAACTCCAAAACTCCGAAACTCCGAAACTCCGAAACTCCAAAACTCCGAAACTCCAAAACTCCAAAACTCCGAAACTCCAAAACTCCGAAACTCCAAAACTCCAAAACTCCGAAACTCCAAAACTCCGAATCTCCAAAACTCCAAAACTCCAAAACTCCGAAACTCCAAAACTCCAAAACTCCAAAACTCCAAAACTCCAAAACTCCGAAACTCCGAAACTCCGAAACTCCAAATCTCCAAAACTCCAAAACTCCGGAACTCCGAAACTCCGAAACTCCAAAACTCCAAAACTCCGAAACTCCGAAACTCCAAAACTCCAAAACTCCTAAACTCCAAAACTCCGAAACTCCGAAACTCCAAAACTCCAAAACTCCAAAACTCCAAAACTCCAAAACTCCAAAACTCCAAAACTCCGAAACTCCAAAACTCCAAAACTCCAAAACTCCAAAACTCCGAAACTCCAAAACTCCAAAACTCCAAAACTCCAAAACTCCAAAACTCCGAAACTCCAAAACTCCAAAACTCCAAAACTCCGAAACTCGGAAACTCGGAAACTCCGAAACTCCGAAACTCCAAAACTCCAAAACTCCAAAACTCCGAAACTCCAAAACTCCAAAACTCCGAAACTCCGAAACTCCAAAACTCCAAAACTCCGAAACTCCAAAACTCCAAAACTCCAAAACTCCAAAACTCTAAAACTCCAAAACTCCAAAACTCCAAAACTCCAAAACTGCAAAACTCCAAAATTCCAAAACTCTAAAACTACAAAACTGCAAAACTCCAAAACTCCAAAACTCCAAAACTCCAAAACTCCAAAACTCCAAAACTCCAAAACTCCGAAACTCCGAAACTCCAAAACTCCAAAACTCTGAAACTCCAAAACTCCGAAACTCCAAAACTCCGAAACTCCGAAACTCCAAAACTCCAAAACTCCAAAACTCCAAAACTCCGAAACTCCGAAACTCCAAAAGTGCAAAACTCCGAAACTCCGAAACTCCGAAACTCCAAAACTCCGAAACTCCAAAACTCCGAAACTCCGAAACTCCAAAACTCCAAAACTCCAAAACTCCAAAACTCCAAAACTCCGAAACTCCGAAACTCCGAAACTCCGAAACTCCGAAACTCCAAAACTCCGAAACTCCAAAACTCCAAAACTCCAAAACTCCAATACTCCAAAACTCCAAAACTCCAAAACTCCGAAAATCTGAAACTCCGAAACTCCGAAACTCCAAAACTCTAAAACTCCAAAACTCCGAAAATCCGAAACTCCAAAACTACAAAACTCCACAACTCCAAAACTCCGAAACTCCAAAACTCCAAAACTCCAATACTCCAAAACTCCGAAACTCTGAAACTCCGAAACTCCGAAACTCTAAAACTCCAAAACTCCAAAACTCCGAAACTCCGAAACTCCAAAACTCCGAAACTCCGAAACTCCAAAACTACAAAACTCCAAAACTCCAAAACTCCGAAACTCCAAAACTCCAAAACTCCAATACTCCAAAACTCCGAAACTCCAAAACTCCAAAACTCCAAAACTCCAAAACTCCAAACTCCAAAACTCCGATACTCCGAAACTCCAAAACTCCAAAACTCCGAAACTCCGAAACTCCAAAACTCCGAAACTCCAAAACTCCAAAACTCCAAAACTCCGAAACTCCAAAACTCCAAAACTCCGAAACTCCGAAACTCCGAAACTCCAAAACTCCGAAACTCCGAAACTCCAAAACTCCAAAACTCCAAAACTCCGAAACTCCGAAACTCCAAAACTCCAAAACTCCGAAACTCCGAAACTCCAAAACTCCAAAACTCCAAAACTCCAAAACTCCGAAACTCCGAAACTCTAAAACTCCAAAACTCCAAACTCCAAACTCCAAAACTCCGAAACTCGGAAACTCCAAAACTCCAAAACTCCGAAACTCCAAAACTCCAAAACTCCGAAACTCCGAAACTCCAAAACTCCAAAACTCCGAAACTCCAAAACTCCGAAACTCCGAAACTCCAAAACTGCAAAACTCCAAAACTCCGAAACTCCAAAACTCCAAAACTCCGAAACTCCGAAACTCCAAAACTCCAAAACTCCAAAACTCCGAAACTCCGAAACTCCAAAACTCCAAAACTCCGAAACTCCGAAACTCCAAAACTCCAAAACTCCAAAACTCCGAAACTCCGAAACTCCAAAACTGCAAAACTCCGAAACTCCGAAACTCCGAAACTCCGAAACTCCAAAACTCCGAAACTCCAAAACTCCGAAACTCCGAAACTCCAAAACTCCAAAACTCCAAAACTCCGAAACTCCAAAACTCCAAAACTCCCAAACTCCGAAACTCCAAAACTCCAAAACTCCAAAACTCCAAAACTCCGAAACTCCAAAACTCCAAAACTCCAAAACTCCAAAACTCCAAAACTCCGAAACTCCGAAACTCCAAAACTCCGAAACTCCGAAACTCCGAAACTCCAAAACTCCGAAACTCCAAAACTCCAAAACTCCGAAACTCCAAAACTCCGAAACTCCAAAACTCCAAAACTCCGAAACTCCAAAACTCCGAATCTCCAAAACTCCAAAACTCCGAAACTCCGAAACTCCGAAACTCCGAAACTCCAAAACTCCGAAACTCCAAAACTCCGAAACTCCGAAACTCCAAAACTCCAAAACTCCAAAACTCCGAAACTCCAAAACTCCAAAACTCCCAAACTCCGAAACTCCAAAACTCCAAAACTCCAAAACTCCAAAACTCCGAAACTCCAAAACTCCAAAACTCCAAAACTCCAAAACTCCAAAACTCCAAAACTCCGAAACTCCGAAACTCCAAAACTCCGAAACTCCGAAACTCCGAAACTCCAAAACTCCGAAACTCCAAAACTCCAAAACTCCGAAACTCCAAAACTCCGAAACTCCAAAACTCCAAAACTCCGAAACTCCAAAACTCCGAATCTCCAAAACTCCAAAACTCCAAAACTCCAAAACTCCGAAACTCCAAAACTCCAAAACTCCAAAACTCCAAAACTCCGAAACTCCGAAACTCCGAAACTCCAAATCTCCAAAACTCCAAAACTCCGGAACTCCGAAACTCCGAAACTCCAAAACTCCAAAACTCCGAAACTCCGAAACTCCAAAACTCCAAAACTCCTAAACTCCAAAACTCCGAAACTCCGAAACTCCAAAACTCCAAAACTCCAAAACTCCAAAACTCCAAAACTCCAAAACTCCAAAACTCCGAAACTCCAAAACTCCAAAACTCCAAAACTCCAAAACTCCAAAACTCCGAAACTCGGAAACTCGGAAACTCCGAAACTCCGAAACTCCAAAACTCCAAAACTCCAAAACTCCGAAACTCCAAAACTCCAAAACTCCGAAACTCCGAAACTCCAAAACTCCAAAACTCCGAAACTCCAAAACTCCAAAACTCCAAAACTCCAAAACTCTAAAACTCCAAAACTCCAAAACTCCAAAACTGCAAAACTCCAAAATTCCAAAACTCTAAAACTCCAAAACTGCAAAACTCCAAAACTCCGAAACTCCAAAACTCCAAAACTCCGAAACTCCAAAACTCCAAAACTCCGAAACTCCGAAACTCCAAAACTCCAAAACTCCGAAACTCCAAAACTCCAAAACTCCAAAACTCCGAAACTCCAAAACTCCGAAACTCCGAAACTCCAAAACTGCAAAACTCCAAAACTCCGAAACTCCAAAACTCCAAAACTCCGAAACTCCGAAACTCCGAAACTCCAAAACTCCATAACTCCAAAACTCCAAAACTCCGAAACTCCAAAACTCCGAAACTCCGAAACTCCAAAACTCCAAAACTCCGAAACTCCGAAACTCTGAAACTCCGAAACTCCAAAACTCCGAAACTCCAAAACTCCGAAACTCCAAAACTCCAAAACTCCAAAACTCCAAAACTCCGAAACTCCAAAACTCCAAAACTCCAAAACTCCAAAACTGCAAAACTCCAAAACTCCAAAACTCCGAAACTCCAAAACTCCAAAACTCCGAAACTCCGAAACTCCGAAACTCCAAAACTCCGAAACTCCGAAACTCCGAAACTCCGAAACTCCAAAACTCCGAAACTCCGAAACTCCGAAACTCCGAAACTCCAAAACTCCAAAACTCCAAAACTCCGAAACTCCAAAACTCCGAAACTCCAAAACTCCAAAACTCCAAAACTCCAAAACTCCGAAACTCCAAAACTCCGAAACTCCAAAACTCCAAAACTCCAAAACTCCGAAACTCCAAAACTCCAAAACTCGGAAACTCCGAAACTCCAAAACTCCGAAACTCCAAAACTCCAAAACTCCAAAACTCCAAAACTCCAAAACTCCGAAACTCCGAAACTCCAAAACTCCAAAACTCCAAAACTCCGAAACTCCGAAACTCTAAAACTCCGAAACTCCAAAACTCCGAAACTCCAAAACTCCAAAACTCCAAAACTCCAAAACTCCAAAACTCCGAAACTCCGAAACTCCAAAACTCCAAAACTCCGAAACTCCAAAACTCCAAAACTCCAAAACTCCGAAACTCCGAAACTCCAAAACTCCAAAACTCCGAAACTCCAAAACTCCAAAACTCCAAAACTGCAAAACTCCAAAACTGCAAAACTCCGAAACTCCGAAACTCCGAAACTCCAAAACTCCGAAACTCCGAAACTCCGAAACTCCAAAACTCCGAAACTCCAAAACTCCGAAACTCCGAAACTCCGAAACTCCGAAACTCCAAAACTCCAAAACTCCAAAACTCCGAAACTCCAAAACTCCGAAACTCCAAAACTCCAAAACTCCAAAACTCCAAAACTCCGAAACTCCAAAACTCCGAAACTCCAAAACTCCAAAACTCCAAAACTCCGAAACTCCAAAACTCCAATACTCCAAAACTCCGAAACTCCAAAACTCCAAAACTCCAAAACTCCAAAACTCCAAACTCCAAAACTCCGATACTCCGAAACTTCAAAACTCCAAAACTCCGAAACTCCGAAACTCCAAAACTCCGAAACTCCAAAACTCCAAAACTCCAAAATTCCGAAACTCCAAAACTCCAAAACTCCGAAACTCCGAAACTCCAAAACTCCGAAACTCCAAAACTCCAAAACTCCAAAACTCCGAAACTCCGAAACTCCAAAACTCCAAAACTCCGAAACTCCGAAACTCCAAAACTCCAAAACTCCAAAACTCCAAAACTCCGAAACTCCGAAACTCTAAAACTCCAAAACTCCAAACTCCAAACTCCAAAACTCCGAAACTCGGAAACTCCAAAACTCCAAAACTCCGAAACTCCAAAACTCCAAAACTCCGAAACTCCGAAACTCCAAAACTCCAAAACTCCGAAACTCCAAAACTCCGAAACTCCGAAACTCCAAAACTGCAAAACTCCAAAACTCCGAAACTCCAAAACTCCAAAACTCCGAAACTCCGAAACTCCAAAACTCCAAAACTCCAAAACTCCGAAACTCCGAAACTCCAAAACTGCAAAACTCCGAAACTCCGAAACTCCGAAACTCCGAAACTCCAAAACTCCGAAACTCCAAAACTCCGAAACTCCGAAACTCCAAAACTCCAAAACTCCAAAACTCCGAAACTCCAAAACTCCAAAACTCCCAAACTGCGAAACTCCAAAACTCCAAAACTCCAAAACTCCGAAACTCCAAAACTCCAAAACTCCAAAACTCCAAAACTCCAAAACTCCGAAACTCCGAAACTCCAAAACTCCGAAACTCCGAAACTCCGAAACTCCAAAACTCCGAAACTCCAAAACTCCAAAACTCCGAAACTCCAAAACTCCGAAACTCCAAAACTCCGAAACTCCAAAACTCCAAAACTCCGAAACTCCAAAACTCCGAATCTCCAAAACTCCAAAACTCCAAAACTCCAAAACTCCGAAACTCCAAAACTCCAAAACTCCAAAACTCCAAAACTCCGAAACTCCGAAACTCCGAAACTCCAAAACTCCAAAACTCCAAAACTCCGGAACTCCGAAACTCCGAAACTCCAAAACTCCAAAACTCCGAAACTCCGAAACTCCAAAACTCCAAAACTCCGAAACTCCAAAACTCCGAAACTCCGAAACTCCAAAACTCCAAAACTCCAAAACTCCAAAACTCCAAAACTCCGAAACTCCAAAACTCCAAAACTCCAAAACTCCAAAACTCCAAAACTCCGAAACTCGGAAACTCGGAAACTCCGAAACTCCGAAACTCCAAAACTCCAAAACTCCAAAACTCCGAAACTGCAAAACTCCAAAACTCCGAAACTCCGAAACTCTGAAACTCCGAAACTCCAAAACTCCGAAACTCCAAAACTCCGAAACTCCAAAACTCCAAAACTCCAAAACTCCAAAACTCCGAAACTCCAAAACTCCAAAACTCCAAAACTCCAAAACTGCAAAACTCCAAAACTCCAAAACTCCGAAACTCCAAAACTCCAAAACTCCGAAACTCCGAAACTCCGAAACTCCAAAACTCCGAAACTCCGAAACTCCGAAACTCCGAAACTCCAAAACTCCGAAACTCCGAAACTCCGAAACTCCGAAACTCCAAAACTCCAAAACTCCAAAACTCCGAAACTCCAAAACTCCGAAACTCCAAAACTCCAAAACTCCAAAACTCCAAAACTCCGAAACTCCAAAACTCCGAAACTCCAAAACTCCAAAACTCCAAAACTCCGAAACTCCAAAACTCCAAAACTCGGAAACTCCGAAACTCCAAAACTCCGAAACTCCAAAACTCCAAAACTCCAAAACTCCAAAACTCCAAAACTCCGAAACTCCAAAACTCCGAAACTCGGAAACTCGGAAACTCCGAAACTCCAAAACTCCGAAACTCCGAAACTCCAAAACTCCAAAACTCCAAAACTCCAAAACTCCAAAACTCCGAAACTCCAAAACTCCAAAACTCCAAAACTCCAAAACTCCAAAACTCCGAAACTCGGAAACTCGGAAACTCCGAAACTCCGAAACTCCAAAACTCCAAAACTCCAAAACTCCGAAACTGCAAAACTCCAAAACTCCGAAACTCCGAAACTCTGAAACTCCGAAACTCCAAAACTCCGAAACTCCAAAACTCCGAAACTCCAAAACTCCAAAACTCCAAAACTCCAAAACTCCGAAACTCCAAAACTCCAAAACTCCAAAACTCCAAAACTGCAAAACTCCAAAACTCCAAAACTCCGAAACTCCAAAACTCCAAAACTCCGAAACTCCGAAACTCCGAAACTCCAAAACTCCGAAACTCCGAAACTCCGAAACTCCGAAACTCCAAAACTCCGAAACTCCGAAACTCCGAAACTCCGAAACTCCAAAACTCCAAAACTCCAAAACTCCGAAACTCCAAAACTCCGAAACTCCAAAACTCCAAAACTCCAAAACTCCAAAACTCCGAAACTCCAAAACTCCGAAACTCCAAAACTCCAAAACTCCAAAACTCCGAAACTCCAAAACTCCAAAACTCGGAAACTCCGAAACTCCAAAACTCCGAAACTCCAAAACTCCAAAACTCCAAAACTCCAAAACTCCAAAACTCCGAAACTCCGAAACTCCAAAACTCCAAAACTCCAAAACTCCGAAACTCCAAAACTCCAAAACTCCGAAACTCCAAAACTCCGAAACTCCAAAACTCCGAAACTCCAAAACTCCAAAACTCCGAAACTCCAAAACTCCGAATCTCCAAAACTCCAAAACTCCAAAACTCCAAAACTCCGAAACTCCAAAACTCCAAAACTCCAAAACTCCAAAACTCCGAAACTCCGAAACTCCGAAACTCCAAAACTCCAAAACTCCAAAACTCCGGAACTCCGAAACTCCGAAACTCCAAAACTCCAAAACTCCGAAACTCCGAAACTCCAAAACTCCAAAACTCCGAAACTCCAAAACTCCGAAACTCCGAAACTCCAAAACTCCAAAACTCCAAAACTCCAAAACTCCAAAACTCCGAAACTCCAAAACTCCAAAACTCCAAAACTCCAAAACTCCAAAACTCCGAAACTCGGAAACTCGGAAACTCCGAAACTCCGAAACTCCAAAACTCCAAAACTCCAAAACTCCGAAACTGCAAAACTCCAAAACTCCGAAACTCCGAAACTCTGAAACTCCGAAACTCCAAAACTCCGAAACTCCAAAACTCCGAAACTCCAAAACTCCAAAACTCCAAAACTCCAAAACTCCGAAACTCCAAAACTCCAAAACTCCAAAACTCCAAAACTGCAAAACTCCAAAACTCCAAAACTCCGAAACTCCAAAACTCCAAAACTCCGAAACTCCGAAACTCCGAAACTCCAAAACTCCGAAACTCCGAAACTCCGAAACTCCGAAACTCCAAAACTCCGAAACTCCGAAACTCCGAAACTCCGAAACTCCAAAACTCCAAAACTCCAAAACTCCGAAACTCCAAAACTCCGAAACTCCAAAACTCCAAAACTCCAAAACTCCAAAACTCCGAAACTCCAAAACTCCGAAACTCCAAAACTCCAAAACTCCAAAACTCCGAAACTCCAAAACTCCAAAACTCGGAAACTCCGAAACTCCAAAACTCCGAAACTCCAAAACTCCAAAACTCCAAAACTCCAAAACTCCGAAACTCCAAAACTCCGAAACTCGGAAACTCGGAAACTCCGAAACTCCAAAACTCCGAAACTCCGAAACTCCAAAACTCCAAAACTCCAAAACTCCAAAACTCCAAAACTCCGAAACTCCAAAACTCCAAAACTCCAAAACTCCAAAACTCCAAAACTCCGAAACTCGGAAACTCGGAAACTCCGAAACTCCGAAACTCCAAAACTCCAAAACTCCAAAACTCCGAAACTGCAAAACTCCAAAACTCCGAAACTCCGAAACTCTGAAACTCCGAAACTCCAAAACTCCGAAACTCCAAAACTCCGAAACTCCAAAACTCCAAAACTCCAAAACTCCAAAACTCCGAAACTCCAAAACTCCAAAACTCCAAAACTCCAAAACTGCAAAACTCCAAAACTCCAAAACTCCGAAACTCCAAAACTCCAAAACTCCGAAACTCCGAAACTCCGAAACTCCAAAACTCCGAAACTCCGAAACTCCGAAACTCCGAAACTCCAAAACTCCGAAACTCCGAAACTCCGAAACTCCGAAACTCCAAAACTCCAAAACTCCAAAACTCCGAAACTCCAAAACTCCGAAACTCCAAAACTCCAAAACTCCAAAACTCCAAAACTCCGAAACTCCAAAACTCCGAAACTCCAAAACTCCAAAACTCCAAAACTCCGAAACTCCAAAACTCCAAAACTCGGAAACTCCGAAACTCCAAAACTCCGAAACTCCAAAACTCCAAAACTCCAAAACTCCAAAACTCCAAAACTCCGAAACTCCGAAACTCCAAAACTCCAAAACTCCAAAACTCCGAAACTCCGAAACTCTAAAACTCCGAAACTCCAAAACTCCGAAACTCCAAAACTCCAAAACTCCAAAACTCCAAAACTCCAAAACTCCGAAACTCCGAAACTCCAAAACTCCAAAACTCCGAAACTCCAAAACTCCAAAACTCCAAAACTCCGAAACTCCGAAACTCCAAAACTCCAAAACTCCGAAACTCCAAAACTCCAAAACTCCAAAACTGCAAAACTCCAAAACTGCAAAACTCCGAAACTCCGAAACTCCGAAACTCCAAAACTCCGAAACTCCGAAACTCCGAAACTCCAAAACTCCGAAACTCCAAAACTCCGAAACTCCGAAACTCCGAAACTCCGAAACTCCAAAACTCCAAAACTCCAAAACTCCGAAACTCCAAAACTCCGAAACTCCAAAACTCCAAAACTCCAAAACTCCAAAACTCCGAAACTCCAAAACTCCGAAACTCCAAAACTCCAAAACTCCAAAACTCCGAAACTCCAAAACTCCAATACTCCAAAACTCCGAAACTCCAAAACTCCAAAACTCCAAAACTCCAAAACTCCAAACTCCAAAACTCCGATACTCCGAAACTCCAAAACTCCAAAACTCCGAAACTCCGAAACTCCAAAACTCCGAAACTCCAAAACTCCAAAACTCCAAAACTCCGAAACTCCAAAACTCCAAAACTCCGAAACTCCGAAACTCCAAAACTCCGAAACTCCAAAACTCCAAAACTCCAAAACTCCGAAACTCCGAAACTCCAAAACTCCAAAACTCCGAAACTCCGAAACTCCAAAACTCCAAAACTCCAAAACTCCAAAACTCCGAAACTCCGAAACTCTAAAACTCCAAAACTCCAAACTCCAAACTCCAAAACTCCGAAACTCGGAAACTCCAAAACTCCAAAACTCCGAAACTCCAAAACTCCAAAACTCCGAAACTCCGAAACTCCAAAACTCCAAAACTCCGAAACTCCAAAACTCCGAAACTCCGAAACTCCAAAACTGCAAAACTCCAAAACTCCGAAACTCCAAAACTCCAAAACTCCGAAACTCCGAAACTCCAAAACTCCAAAACTCCAAAACTCCGAAACTCCGAAACTCCAAAACTGCAAAACTCCGAAACTCCGAAACTCCGAAACTCCGAAACTCCAAAACTCCGAAACTCCAAAACTCCGAAACTCCGAAACTCCAAAACTCCAAAACTCCAAAACTCCCAAAACTCCAAAACTCCAAAACTCCCAAACTCCGAAACTCCAAAACTCCAAAACTCCAAAACTCCGAAACTCCAAAACTCCAAAACTCCAAAACTCCAAAACTCCAAAACTCCGAAACTCCGAAACTCCAAAACTCCGAAACTCCGAAACTCCGAAACTCCAAAACTCCGAAACTCCAAAACTCCAAAACTCCGAAACTCCAAAACTCCGAAACTCCAAAACTCCGAAACTCCAAAACTCCAAAACTCCGAAACTCCAAAACTCCGAATCTCCAAAACTCCAAAACTCCAAAACTCCAAAACTCCGAAACTCCAAAACTCCAAAACTCCAAAACTCCAAAACTCCAAAACTCCGAAACTCCGAAACTCCGAAACTCCAAAACTCCAAAACTCCAAAACTCCGGAACTCCGAAACTCCGAAACTCCAAAACTCCAAAACTCCGAAACTCCGAAACTCCAAAACTCCAAAACTCCGAAACTCCAAAACTCCGAAACTCCGAAACTCCAAAACTCCAAAACTCCAAAACTCCAAAACTCCAAAACTCCGAAACTCCAAAACTCCAAAACTCCAAAACTCCAAAACTCCAAAACTCCGAAACTCGGAAACTCGGAAACTCCGAAACTCCGAAACTCCAAAACTCCAAAACTCCAAAACTCCGAAACTCCAAAACTCCAAAACTCCGAAACTCCGAAACTCCAAAACTCCAAAACTCCGAAACTCCAAAACTCCAAAACTCCAAAACTCCAAAACTCTAAAACTCCAAAACTCCAAAACTCCAAAACTGCAAAACTCCAAAATTCCAAAACTCTAAAACTCCAAAACTGCAAAACTCCAAAACTCCGAAACTCCAAAACTCCAAAACTCCGAAACTCCAAAACTCCAAAACTCCGAAACTCCGAAACTCCAAAACTCCAAAACTCCGAAACTCCAAAACTCCAAAACTCCAAAACTGCAAAACTCCAAAACTGCAAAACTCCGAAACTCCAAAACTCCAAAACTCCGAAACTCCGAAACTCCGAAACTCCAAAACTCCGAAACTCCAAAACTCCAAAACTCCGAAACTCCAAAACTCCGAAACTCCAAAACTCCAAAACTCCGAAACTCCAAAACTCCGAATCTCCAAAACTCCAAAACTCCAAAACTCCAAAACTCCGAAACTCCAAAACTCCAAAACTCCAAAACTCCAAAACTCCAAAACTCCGAAACTCCGAAACTCCGAAACTCCAAAACTCCAAAACTCCAAAACTCCGGAACTCCGAAACTCCGAAACTCCAAAACTCCAAAACTCCGAAACTCCGAAACTCCAAAACTCCAAAACTCCGAAACTCCAAAACTCCGAAACTCCGAAACTCCAAAACTCCAAAACTCCAAAACTCCAAAACTCCAAAACTCCGAAACTCCAAAACTCCAAAACTCCAAAACTCCAAAACTCCAAAACTCCGAAACTCGGAAACTCGGAAACTCCGAAACTCCGAAACTCCAAAACTCCAAAACTCCAAAACTCCGAAACTCCAAAACTCCAAAACTCCGAAACTCCGAAACTCCAAAACTCCAAAACTCCGAAACTCCAAAACTCCAAAACTCCAAAACTCCAAAACTCTAAAACTCCAAAACTCCAAAACTCCAAAACTGCAAAACTCCAAAATTCCAAAACTCTAAAACTCCAAAACTGCAAAACTCCAAAACTCCGAAACTCCAAAACTCCAAAACTCCGAAACTCCAAAACTCCAAAACTCCGAAACTCCGAAACTCCAAAACTCCAAAACTCCGAAACTCCAAAACTCCAAAACTCCAAAACTGCAAAACTCCAAAACTGCAAAACTCCGAAACTCCAAAACTCCAAAACTCCAAAACTCCGAAACTCCGAAACTCCGAAACTCCAAAACTCCGAAACTCCGAAACTCCAAAACTCCAAAACTCCAAAACTCCAAAACTCCGAAACTCCAAAACTCCGAAACTCCAAAACTCCAAAACTCCAAAACTCCAAAACTCCAAAACTCCGAAACTCCAAAACTCCAAAACTCCAAAACTCCGAAACTCCAAAACTCCGAAACTCCAAAACTCCAAAACTCCAAAACTGCAAAACTCCAAAACTGCAAAACTCCGAAACTCCAAAACTCCAAAACTCCAAAACTCCAAAACTCCGAAACTCCGAAACTCCAAAACTCCAAAACTCCGAAACTCCAAAACTCCAAAACTCCGAAACTCCAAAACTCCAAAACTCCGA